>NC_141034.1:56060000-56162500 GCF_052040795.2 Danio rerio | reverse complement strand
AGATGTCGGCCCGACTCTATAAAATTGGATGATTTTTTATTTTTATTTTATGCCTTACGCAAAATATAGAAATACATATAAACACATTTACTTTAATCAGTACTATTGGACTGTGAAGAGACTTTCAGCCAGCACAACAACAAATGTTTCTGAAGACAATCACCTACTGCACCTTTAATAACTTTGAATTCAATTGTAGGTGATTTCTGTGGGTACATGTTCAATTAGGCAAGGCAAGGCAAGGCAAGTTTATTTATATAGCCCATTTCATACACAGTGGCAATTCAAAGTGCTTTACATAAACAGGAATAAAAGAGACAAGTGTAAGAAAATGAAAAGAAATAATAAAAATAAAAATTACAAAAATAAGAATAAAAAATAGATAAAACAGATAAAAATGTGTTAAAATGTTATAAGATAATGAAAAAGAAGAAAAAAATTAAATTAAATGCATGCATTGTCCTTGAAGTCTTGGCTAGTTGGCATCAGAGGTCGCGTTAAGCCTATTTTTTTACGTCATTGATGAATTTTTTTCAGCAGTGATGGAAAAATCGTCAGGTGATCCGTCATTTTGACGGATTATGCTGAAGGCGATCTATTGTAATTTGTAGCTAACTGTAATTCCCACTCCTGTCCAGCTGATGGCGATTGGCCATATTAATTAGCAATTGTCTTGTTTTGTCGGCATCAAGGATTTCGGTGTTTTGAAGCGCACTACGAAACGAAAATGGGTGCAGCAGCACCCCTGGTGCAGAAAGAGCGCGTGCTGAATATTTTTTCTCGGTGAAACGAGAGCTTGCAGGATCGGTGAATCCAACACAATCTCATGGCAATTCGTAACTTTTTGATTTAGTGGCTAATTTGTGTGAATTCGTACGATCTAATTCGTACAATTTAGTATGATTTGCTCATCCCCCAATGACGGTTGGGGTTAGGGGTGGGGTTAGGTGCCACGCCTCCTTTTTAAAATCGTACCATTTCGTACGACTGAACTCGTACGAATTAGCCACTAAACTGGCAAAACGTAAAATACTTACGTTTTCTCGTGAGATCAGGCTGGTGAATCCCACATTCAGAGAATCCTGCAAACTTCTAATCACTTTCGCTGAAGTTGCGCTAGTAATTCTCCAGTGTGGCAGCAGAAGCCTCCAGGAAAAAAAATTAAATTGTCACGAGAAGTTGATTTTCCAAGGCAAAGACACGGAATTTAATGACAATTGCTGCATCAGTCTCCTTTTCTGCGTTTGATTATGCACAGACAAGCACCCAGATCAATGTGGACCAGGAGGAAGACACGAGTTAAGGCAGATAGGCCTACAGAACATCGTCTGAAGTTATATTTTTAAGTTATATTTATATTTTAGTCTGAATTCTATTTTGTAACATATTTTGTTGTTTATATCTGCATGTGTTCAGGCACAAATGATCGTGTTTTAATTCCCTCTGCTGTCAGTGTGAAAAAAAACACATGAAATTGTTAAACAATAAATTAAAGTTTTTGTTCATTTGTCGAATAAATAAATTGATAATTTAGCCTATATGCTCGTCATGCAAGTTCATGATTAAAATATAAATGAAAAAAGCGCTAAAAAAAATATGTACATTAAATGATGGGGAGTAATACGTTATGACGGAATTTTTACGACCCTCTCCGTCAAAATGACGGACAATAAGAAAGTCTAATGCGACCTCTAGTTGGCATCATCTCTTCACAGCTGTAAAATGCTTTCTGTGGCGGGTTTTTTTGTTTTTTCCCTCCAGGTGGAGTGGCAGAGGAACGAGGAGCTGATCGACCCCAAGACTGACCCCAATTTCTTCATCACCACAGACCATAATCTGATCATCAAACAGACCCGTCTGGCCGACACCGGCAACTACACCTGCGTGGCCAAGAACATTGTGGCCCGACGCAAAAGCTCCTCGGCCACTGTCATTGTCTACGGTGAGTTTCTTCTCATACTTTTGTTCTATTCTTCACCATTCAGCAGTCTGACCCAAGTTTGCAATGGTTTTGACCCGGAGTCAGGGCTAATTTACTGAGAGCTTTAGAGCGGTGCTGACAGACAGCTCTGTTTTGATCAGACTTTGACTCAAAAACAACATTCACTGCTAGTTTTGCCTCTTCGCAGTGTTTTATTATAATAATTCCAGCTGTAGACTTCATCTGTAATTTCACATGTGGCTTTAGGATGCAATTAACTTGCAACAGGATGAAATTTTTATTTTAATCAGTTTATATTTTAGCAATTTCAGGGTTACCACAGTCCAGGAAAAAGGAGACTGGAAATATAAGGCAATTTTAAATGCATTATTTCCATGATTGAAAGTGAACTGATGCAATATTTAATGAAATGAATATGCTTTTTTTAATAGTATAAAAAATCTAAATGTGTGTGTATATTGGGAGAATAATAAAATAAATTAATAAAAAATAATACTATTTTGTTTATATTTACATGGTTTAGGGTTTAGTAATATCGTATAGTATAGTATAGTATAGTATAGTATAGTGTAGTATAGTATAATATAATCATTTTATATAATAAATAATATAATATAATAATATAAGATATTATAATAATAAAATATAATAATATAATAAAATATAATATAATAATTTAATACAATGTAACATTATAATATAATAATATAAGATGATATAATAATAAAATATAATAATATAATAATTTAATATATAATATAATAAAATAATATAACATTATACATCAATATAACATAATATAATATATTAATAATATAATATAATATAATAATATAAAGATAATAAAAGATAATATTATAAAATAATAAATTAATAAATAATATAATATAAGATAATATAATATATAATAATATATTATAATATAATGTATTATAATATAATATAGATAAAATAATATAATACAGATATTTTAATTTAATTTAATTTAATTTAATTTAATTTAATTTAATTTAATTTAATTTAATTTAATTTAATTTAATTTAATTTAATTTAATTTAATTGTTTTAGCAGAAGGTATTGAGCAAATTAAAAACAGCCAAAGCAACAGAACAATATTATTCAACATATCCCAGATTTTTAAAGAATATTTTTAGATGTAACCTTATTTGTAATCTTTATTATTTTCATAAGTAACTATAAGTAACTTTAGTTACACATTTTTTAGTTGCACATTTTTTTCTCAGTAACTGGAACAAATTATTTTTATTGCATTAAATTTGTAATTAAATTACGGAACGTCGTTACATCGTCCCCAACACTGTCGAAAGATACTAATGTCCACCTGCATGGTACATAAGTCTACCTTTTAAATAGGAGCTGCCCTAGTACCTTTATTTCTGAGTGTGTGGAAGAAGATGTGTACCAGCATTTTTCAAAATATCTTCTTTTGTCTTTTACTGAAAAAAGAAACTTTAGAAAGACTCAAAACCCACCTGGGAGAATAAATGATGAGGCAATCTTCATTTCTGGATAAACTATCCCTTTAAGCATTCAGATGCTTCCACGCTGATTCTTGTTGAAGCATGTTATTTCAGCACATATTAATTGTTTGCAACCACTTACCTTTAAACAAAGTAGTAAATCCAATGAATCACTTTTCCCAGTGTATTATGGTAAGCATAGCTCCTGTAAATCTGCTCACGCTGTGAATGATTGCGGAGACATTACCACATATCAATTTGGGAGCAAAGCGGTGTCTGAAATCTCCACAGAGCTGACAAACACTCACACTGTAGTTGAGCTTGTTGAATTAATGGCAGAAAGTGGCTAATGAATGTGCTTTATAAGCTCGCTGACCTTTATTAAAATGCACAGCGGCGGAGCGTCTGTAACCCTGGAGGGTCCCAGGACAAGTGGCGATATAAAGGTAGCACGTATTACAACCCCGAACACGATCACTACTGATCGGGTCGAGTCAATCACACACACCACACACACACACCCTGTACAGTAGTGGGACACACACACATTCACAATAGCAAGTCGAGCATAGTTTAGTTTTTACACATCTTACAGTAACTTTCATGCAAACCTCTAAATAATCAAAATATAATATTTTTAACACAGACTGAACCCAAAACTATACAAATACAAATTAAATGTAGACAATTATGAAGAATTCAAACTAAATTTGTTATATTAAGCATAATATACTCATCGGCCACTTTATTAGGTACACCTGTCTGACTGCTTCTTAACGCAAATTTTTAATCAGCCAATCACATGGCAGAAACTCAATTCATTGAGGCATGTAGACATGATCAAGACGATCTGCTGCAGTTCAAAGTGAGCATCAGAATAAGGAAGAATGTGGCATGATTGTTGCTGCCAGAGGGGCTGGTCTGAGTATTTCAGAAACTGCTGATCTACTGGGATTTTCACACACAACCATCTCTAGGGTTTTACAGAGAATGGTTCGACAAAGAAGAAATGTCCAGTGAGTGGCAGTTCTGTGGGTGCAAATGCCTTGTTGATGCCTGAGGTCAGAGGAGAATGGCCAGACTGGTTCCAGCTGATAGAAAGGCAACAGTAACTCAAATAAGCACTCGTTACAACCGAGGTCTGCAGAAGAGCATCTCTGAACACACGACACGTCCAACCTTGAGGCGGATGGGCTACAGCAGCAGAAGAGCACACCGGGTGCCGCTCCTGTCAGCTAAGAACAGGAAACTGAGGCTACAATTCACACAGACTCACCAAAACTGGACAATAGAAGATTGGAGAAACGTTGCCTGCTCTGATGAGTCTCCATTTCTGCTGCCACATTCGGATGCTCGGCTCACAATTTGGCGTCAACAACATGAAAGCATGGACACATCCTGCCTAGTATCAGTGGTTCAGGCTGGTGGCGGTGTTATGGTGTGGGGGAGATTTTCTTGGCACACTTTGGGTCCATTAGTACCAATTGAGCATTGTGTCAACGCCACAGCCTACCTGAGTATTGTTGCTGACCATGTCCATCCCTTTATGAGCACAGTGTCTCTATCTTCTGATGGCTACCTCCAGCAGGATAACACACCATGTCATGCACCAATCATCTCAGACTGATTTCTTGAACATGACAATGAGTTCACTGTACTCAAATGCCCTCCTCAGTCACCAGAGCTCAATCCAATAGAGCACCTTTGGGATGTGGTGGAACAGGAGATTGGCATCATGGATGTGTAGCCGACAAATCATGTCAATATGGAGCAAAATCTCTGAGGAATATTTCCAGAACCTTGATAAATCTATGCCACGAAGGATTAAGGCAGTCCTGAAGGCAAAAAGGGTGTACCTAATAAAGTGGCCGGTAAGTGTAAATGCAACTTTAGTATATGAAAATAAAAATGATGAAGAATTCAGACAAATGTCTTCATATTAAACATAATATATAGTTAAACACGCCTACAGTTTTGTATTTTATTGTTAATTTTTAGTACATAAATTACAGTAAAATATGCTGGATAAGTTGGCGGTTCATTCCACTGTGGTGACCCCAGATTAATAAAGGGACTAAGCCGAAAATAAAATAAATGAATAAATTACAGTAAGGTTTCATTGGTTAATCTTAAGGTGTGACCTTTACTGTGTATTTGCTAATAAATACTTTATTATAGTTTGTTGTTTGTAAATGTTATTTTTAGAGAGTTTCTTTGATTGCATTTTTATTTTATATATTTATTTTTATTATACTTATGTTTATTTTATTGTCATCAACAAAATAGTTTTTTCAGCAATAGTTTTAGCCTTAGTTTAATTTTTTTGTTCACCAAAATAACCTTGAGTTTTATTATGAAGTGTCTGCATGAGGAACAGCAATTAATGCAGAAGTCAATCAGCGCAATCAGAGTGTCGTGTTTAAGAAAGACAAAGAAAACACGGCAAACTGACAATTACTGCTCAGATGCAGAGAGATTAGATAAGCCGCTGCATTGGTTTGTGCCGGCGTGATTTGGACAGAAGTGAGTGGAGACTATTGTTTGCTTTTTATGCCGTCAATCAACAAAGCCTCACAATCTTAGAAAGAGAAATGAATGCTAGGTGCGGCGCCTCACAATTTCAGCCCGTTTCAAATCCCGCAATGTTCCCCGAGCAATTTAGACATTAATTAATTGCTTTGTTAGTTTAGTTTTTGTTTCTGCATTTCTATTAAGTTGTATATAGTTTCTAATTTAATTTTAGCTTAAAATTAGTCGACCAAAGCAATGATGTGCACGTGGTAGAACATCTTACATCAACTCTTGTAGTAATTAAAGTAAAAATGACTCTTAGTAATAAAAATGAAATGGGAATTTGAACCTAAAACTGTACAAATGCAACTTAAATATATAAAAGTAAAAACAATTGAAGAATTCAGACAAATTTAAGACATCAGACATCAACAAAAGATGATGATTGAGTTGTAACTTCGGTTTTACGGTTTTGACGAAGAAGATGACGAAGTAAGAACTTCAGGTGGCAAAAACGAAGCGTGCGTGCCTGCGCTCATGCTTGACTGCTCTGACGAAGATGATGGCGAAGGAGTAACTTAAGGTGGAAATAACGAAGCGTGCGTGCGTGCATGCAGGCGTACATGCTTGCATACTTGCGTGCATGCGCGCTCTACGGTTTTGACGAAGAAGATGGCGAAGTAGTAACTTCAGATGGCAAAAACGAAGCGTGCGTGCCTGCGCTCATGCTTGACTGCTCTGACGAAGATGATGGCGAAGGAGTAACTTAAGGTGGAAATAACGAAGCGTGCGTGCGTGCATGCAGGCGTACATGCTTGCATACTTTCGTGCATGCGTCGCTCTACGGTTTTGACGAAGAAGATGGCGAAGTAGTAACTTCAGATGGCAAAAACGAAGCGTGCGTGCCTGCGCTCATGCTTGACTGCTCTAACGAAGAAAATGGTGAAGTAGTAACTTAAGGTGGAAATAACGAAGCGTGTGTGCGTGCATGCGGGCGTACTGTATGTGCTTGCATCCTTGCGTGCATGCGCACTCTATGGTTTTGACGAAGAAGATGACAAAGTAAGAACTTCAGGTGGCAAAAACGAAGCGTGCGTGCCTGCTCTCATGCTTGACTGCTCTGACGACGAAAATGGCGAAGTAGTAACTCAAGGTTAAAATAACGAAGCATGCGTGCGAGCCTGTGGGCGTACATGCTTGCATACTTGCGTGCATGCACGTTCTACCGTTTTGACGAAGAAGATGGTGAAGTAGTAACTTCAGTTGGCAAAAACGAAGCGTGCGTGCCTGCGTTCATGCTTGACTGCTCTGACGAAGATGATGGCGAGGAGTAACTTGAGGTGGAAATAACGAAGCGTGTGTGCTTGCATACTTGCGTGCATGCATGTGTGCGTGCGTACGTGCGTATTTGGTCATAGAAGCTCCATCTACAGGCATATATTTCCCTAGTCAGACTTTCTGAAAGTTTCTAGTATTTATTCATTCAGAAAATAATGGTTCTTAGTATCACGTTTTTGTATATTTTTTCATTAATTTTTTTATTATTTTATTATTATTATTACGAGTATTACTTCTTGTTAGTATAATTTATTATTATTTTTTTAATTATTACGAATTTTATAATCACGTGTACGGTGGGGGGGGGGTAGGTGGTGTAGGTGGTGGTACCTGGGGGCCCAACCCCCCCCTCCTGCGAGCGGTCGTGATGCCTTGGCGGAGCGAGCCCCGCTTGTAGGACGGCGATGCGGAGCTGTGGGGTGGGTGGGCGTTCTCTCTTCCGCCGACGCCTTTCCCTCTTTCCTCCGGCACTCTCGGGCCTTACCACCACGCGAATCACCCAAGGCGGGGAAATGGCGACGCAGTGGCACAGTGGGTAGCATGTTCGCCTCACAGCAAGAAGGTCGCTGGTTCGATCCTCAGCTTAGTTGGCGTTTCTGTGTGGAGTTAGCATGTTCTCCCTGCGTTCGCGTGGGTTTCCTCCGGGTACTCCGGTTTCCCCCACAGTCCAAAGACATGCGGTACAGGTGAATTGAGTAGACTAAATTGTCCGTAGTGTATGAGTGTGTGTGTGTGTGTGTGTGTATATGTGGATGTTTCCCAGAGATGGGTTGCGGCTGGAAGGGCATCCGCTGCAAAAAAACTTGCCGGATAGGTTGGCGGTTCATTCCGCTGTGGCGACCCCAGATAAATAAAGGGACTAAGCCGATAAGAAAATGAATGAATGAGTTTTATAATTAATTTAATAAATTTTTTTTTTTTCAGTCAATAAAAATATTTGTTGCCCAGTAATTTTAGTCTTGAGTGTTTTTTTTTTCTTATTTGTAAAGAAGCGGAATTAATGCAGAAGTCAATCAGCGCAATCCGAGTGTCGTGTTTAAGAAAGACAAAGAAAACACGGCAAACTGACAATTACTGCTCAGATGCAGAGAGATTAGATAAGCCGCTGCATTGGTTTGTGCCGGCGTGATTTGGACAGAAGTGAGTGGAGACTATTGTTTGCTTTTTATGCCGTCAATCAACAAAGCCTCACAATGTCAGAAAGAGAAATGAATGCTAGGTGCGGCGCCACACAATTTCAGCCCGTTTCAAATCCCGCAATGTTCCCCGAGCAATTTGCCACCATTGTAGGAATTAATTAAAGAAAAATTCCCCGTGAATACCTTTTGATCAAAAGAACTATTAGGCATGGTCCTTTATGCTATTCTTTCTCTTTTTTCCCTCCCCATGGCTTCGCATTAAAATGTCAGTTTACTAATTTGAGGTCTTGCAGGCTTGCTTATTGGCTGAGCTGTAGGTGGTGTGAGAGCTGTTATTAGTGCTGCTGGACGGAGGCAGAGATGAATTTTAACTTGGCCGGACTCCACGTGACACTACGGTGTGCTAAGAGGTAATCAGGACTCGAGTCGCTGCGCAATTTCCTCCTTCATGGTGAGCAATCAGCGGTGGAAGAGAAGCTAAAGAATTGATTCGGCTCTATAGACTCTAAGCGGCGATCCAGGGACAACAAATCGCTCGAGTTTTCCTGGGGAAATCAGATTTGCTGTGAATTCTGCCACCAGGAGAGAGAGGGAGAGAGAGGAGGCTGGGAAGTTGATTAAAAACCCTGCGTGATCTTTGGACTCGGGATCATCCAGGAATCAGTGCAGGATTATGCATTTTCAGTGGCTGGGATATTGGTGCCATGAAAACCCACACAGCGTAGCGGAAAAGCAATATACACCCGGTGTGAGAGCAGATCCGGGCCGTTCGCTGAAGACGTCTGACCGCTGTGTGTGTCCCGTTTCACCCAGTGTTGACATTCGTTAATAAACAGCTTGTACGGGAGATTGAGTGATGGACAAGTGAGTTGACAAGGGCGAGAGCGGAGGAGGATTTCTGCTTTCTCGATGTGGCAACAAGGGGAAAACACAGCAAAATAGGCCTACACGATGTTGGAAAAATCTGATAATGCTAATACATGATAATATGTTTCTACAATTAAATATTACATATTAAAGATGCACTAAAGTATATAATTTGAATGAGCTATACCATATGAGTAGCAGTGCGATATGGCTGTATATCGGCACTGGTGGGAGATCTGCATTGGATGCAGGTCTGGATTAATCAATGTGCATTATAGGGACAGGCCCAGGGGACTGTGCACACTTGGGGCCCCTGCGAGGAGGGAAAAGATGCAAATTTTGGAGTATCTATTTAGCCTAATTGCAAATACCGCACCTTGTTGGAATAAGCTAGTTAAGCGATTCACGCTTCATCACGAGGAAGACAAGTAGAAATCATTAATAAGTGTGTGTTTTATGGAGGACTCAGATTCATAGAGCTGGATTGTATTGGAGAGGTGGTGTATGCAAATCATGTGCATTATGTTGTACATTAAAAATAACCTTAAAATGCAGTTTTAGTATCGCTTCTGTGAACTTGATCAAGTATATTAAAATCCATTTGCCGTAATAAGCGCGTGCATGTCTAGAACGTGCTGACGTGAGACGTCTACTTTAGCCAATCAGAACAGTCAGACGCATACACGTGCGTGCGTTTTATGAGAATAAAAGCCTTTGAATATTTTTCCAGACACATTTAGCTGCTAGATGTTAGTCAGATAACGTTTATATGTTCCTTCTTAATGCTAACCGTGTAAATAATTATCGATAAAATGTTTATGATAATCTGTTGTTTGTTTACCTTCAAGCTTTGCATGTGCCGTGAGCGCCCATAGCGCCAGCACACACACATATCATGTACATCTCGACATGCGAAAGTGTTTCTCTATGTTTTCATTGGAGTTGTACTCAATACTGATCCATCCGAAGAGTTTGTAATGTAGTCCAATGTTTACAAACACAAGCGCAGCCGTTTAGAGCTCATTTCTGGTTAATGATGTCAGAATTTACCGGCATTTTGCGATGGATGTGTGAACAGCGCTTTTTTGAATATACCGGTAAAGTCGTAAATTTTCCGGATATTTACCGGTATCACTGTGTGAAAGGGGCTTAAGTATCAGTTTACACTATTATCTACAGCAGGGATGGCCAACCCTGTTCCTGGAGAGCCACCTTCCTGCAGATTTCAGTTGCTACCCATATCAAACACACCTGCCTGTAATTATCACGTGGTGTTCAGGTTCTAATCAATTGGTTCAGGTGTGTTTGATATGGGTAGCTGCTGAAATCTGCAGGAAGGTGGCTCTTCAGGAGCCACCCCTGAACTACAGGATTATTGCTGGATTATCATTAACTCTTCCTCAGCCCATTTTTTTCTTTTAAGTTGTCAGCCACTGCTGGATTTTTTTGATGACTTTAAGCTAAATTTGATGGCCTTTAGAATATTTTCTGCTAGGAATGTATCATAGATATATACACTAGATATCGCATAGGGACCCTGAGCATGCGTCAATAGCGCCGCCACATTGGTACAGTGCTCCCAGGACAAATGTCATTCAACCGCACTAGTCAAGACAGTGTTATTACGTGAAGATGCGGGACTTTAGCGCTGTCTACGGGTGTAGTAACGAGCAAACAAAGAAAACAAAGCACAAAGGCAGAACATTTCACAGGTAATATTAAGTTTTTTTCTGTTTTTGTATGTTCTGAACTTTTGTGCTAATCGGGTAACGTTATTGATGATAACAGTCACTTACTGCATTCACCATAAGCAAAGCAGCTCCAACTCGCACTAAACACTCGGCTTATGCTAGTTTTGTTGAATAAAATCAGTAAACAATGCAAAAGAAATATGACAACGAGATGCTGTGCTGCCAGAAACTTGTATTACTGTCGGCTAACGTTAGTGAAAGAGTTGTTTGGGGGATTCATTCACAAGCGAGTCGCTCCCTCCGTCAGTATGAGAAGTGAAAGCAGGAGAGGAGCTGTGTTTCAGGACATGATTAGATCAAATTTAACAGGGAGGGTGAATAGTACATTTCTGTACACACAAACACAAGCTTTTCGTCAGGAATGCCCGTGCGGTCACTGATCCATCAATGTAGAAAAGTGATGTACAATTATAATTTTCGTAATTAGAAAAAAAAATTGCTTACTAACACCCAGGTAAACTCCCGATCACAGATATATGTGTATATGTGTATATCTCTGGCTTTGGATGGCCACAGTCCTCCACTGTACCTTGGTCCCGCATTCATTTCAAAGGAGCGCTACCCTGTACCAAGATGGCGGCGCTATTGACGCTATTGAATAGACAACAATAGGCCAGGCGACATCTAACGTATATATCTTTGGGTATGTATGAGCATATTGTATATCAAATTAAAGAACCAAGCTTCTGCATAACAAAAAAAACAAACAAACAAAAATCAATCCTCATTTGTTCCTGTTTTATCAACACTTCAATGCAGATAAGTTTAATCCAAACTGCAACATTTCTTTTCTCATGTTGGTCACACTTCAGTGATCATCAAACTAATTTAAATATTAGTCAGAGATAACAAAAACCAACACATGATACCGTTTTGAAATGAAGGTATTATTTATTATTAATTTTTTTAACAAAGATAACACAGAAACTGCTCAATATCATATTAGCACAGAGGGGTCATCCATGCACCCACACTGAGTTTAGCCGAATTTCAGTAACGTTGGCATTTTGTAAACATGGCCTGCTCATGTTTAACCAGTTAAACTCAGTGGACTCCGTGACATAATCGAATTTCGCTTTAAGATTTAAAGGGCTAGCGTTGCACCAGACCCCCTTAAGTGGGTTCGTTTGAAAGTGTGGAATCTATATTTTATACACATATGCATCACTTTGGTTTTTAGTCTACAGTACAAAAGTTTTTACACTTAAATACACAGTATTTTAGGAGACCCGAGCTGGGTATTGAACATTGGTTCATTTTCATATTTTTCATATGGTTCATATATGACACATGCACAAGTTATAGCTCAAATGAAAGCTCTTGCTGGTGCTCATACGGTTCTAGCGTTGTTTTTACTGAATTAGATTCACATATCAAACAGTTGCCGAATGAATTGTGGTGTTTCCATGGCGCAGAAGTGAAAACAATACATTTATGATCAATAAGCAGCCCCAGATAGCACAGACAGCTGTCATCTCTTACCTTATGCTGTGCGCTTCAGGGCCATTTCTCCTCTGTTTTTGAGGTGATGTGCATAAGTAATCCTTTTATATGTCTGACATGGTCCAAACACAGTGAATTATGTTGGTAACACTTTACAATAAGGTTCATAAGTTAATGCGTTTACTAACATGAACTAATCATGAACAACACTTGTACAGCATTTATTAATCATAATTGAACATTTACTAATGCATTAATAACATCCAAGTCCATGCTTGTTAACATTAGTTAATGCACCGTGAGTTAACATGAACTAACAATGAACTACTGTATTTTTAACGTTAACTAACATGAACAAATACAGTAGTAGATGTATTGTTCATTGTTTGTTCATGTTAGTAAATGCATTAATTAACATTAACTAATGAACCTTATTGTAAACTGTGACCTTTATGTTTGATCACACAAAAGAATAGTGAAACATGAAAACAATAATCGCTCCCTGTGGCATGTACAGCATCTCTCATCAGTTAGGAATACAATAACTTTTGCATAGATTATGGTAGAGACATTTTTATTTTTTTCTATGATTACAGACATGTGCAGGAACCACCAACATTAATTACAGCACGCTAGACCACACACAACCTAAAAGGTGCACTTTCAAATTTGAGTTCATACAAAAAAAATACAAAAAGCGCCTCTTTTTTTTTGGTGTTTATTATAACACAGACGACATATACAGATATTTTAAACACTTTCAATAGTGTTTTATGAAAATTCAACGTTTTTTTTTTTTTAAATGGTACCAAAGTTTTGCATTTACTCCTCTGCATGTGGATTTGGGAAGCCTTTAAATTTGGGTAGGCAAAATCCAGGCGGAAATCCCAAAATAGCAGCAGAGTTTAATTGGTTAAGCTGTATAGATGAGTCTTGAAAATTCCCTAGTAAAATATTACTTACTGTCATCATAGCAAAGATAAAATAAATCAGTTATAGGGGCGAACAATATATATATATATATATATATATATATATATAAAGGTTTAAAGGAGCATTTCATTCAAAGATTTTAAAGAAAATGTCAGACAGGTTATCAGAGACGGAAGTGGGGCCCGGAGTGAAAATGTTTGAGCACCCCTGCATTAAACAGCATTGAACTTTAGTTTAGTTTAGTTTAGTTTATTTGTTTACAGGGTCAATGCACATTAATAAACATTACTGTAAAATGTGCCAGAATTAGCCAAGAATGGCTATTTTTCATCCGTAGACCCTTTACAGAATGTTAAAAAGTCACACCTAAAATAGAAGCACAACATTAAACATTAAATACACTTTCATAAGAAATACAGTTAAAAAAGTAAAGAAAAGAAAAAAAGAAAAGAAAAAAAAAGAACAGACTGATTGGAGCAGAGGACAAAAAGCCAAAGACAACAGTACAAATGTGTCAAGAATACAGTACTAATGCTGACAATGCTGATTTGTCAATAACCAATTTCTAACATGAGACTGAAAACAACAAAAAGTGCATGATCTTCTAATTGTTGGTGGGATGGAGTTCCATTCCCTAGCAGCTCTCACTGAAAATACAGATTGACTGAATTTGCTTTTTTTGAGAGGAATAATGCAGTCTCCTCTGTCACCTCCTCTAGTAGTTCGGTGAGCAGTCGTTCTAATATTTCAGAAACTGATCAGAAACAACAGTAATCATACGAGCACAGAGAGGTCATGCACACTGTACATTGAGTTTAGCCTACTTTCAGTGATGTTGGCGTTTTGTGGCCGTGCCCTGCTCATGTTTGTGCCTGTATTTTTTCGTGCTTGTCGGGTAATCCTGACCGGCTGTATTCGTTTCCCTCTCCTTTGCACTTGGCGCGGGGCAGTGAACGGTGGCTGGTCCACGTGGGCCACGTGGTCGTCCTGCAGTGCTGTGTGTGGGCGCGGGTGGCAGAAGAGGAGCCGCAGTTGCACCAACCCCACACCCCTGAACGGCGGGACGTCCTGCGAGGGCCAGAGCCTCCAGAAAAGCGCCTGCACTGCCACCTGTCCAGGTAACGTCCACCGGGCGCCGCTCACTGCAGAGTAGAGCTAGCTTAGCATTAGCGCGCTGACCCCTGCACGGCCCTAATGTCCGGTCTGCCATTGGCTTTTGTGATTGTGCTTGAGCAAAACTTTTTCTTTTGCTTTTTTTGTGAAAACCATTGAATTATTCATAGATAAAGCAGTGCTTGTGTCTCCATTCCGGCCGTCATGTTTCTTTCAGATTTTGTGCTGCTTTGGCTTTTTTGCTGCATGAGGTCTTTTTGTGTGTGTTGGGGTTGTAAGCAGGACCAAATTTAGGTTGAGAGTTTAATTTTTTGGTTAAAATTCAACCCTGAGTGAGTCAGTGGTTAGCACTGTTACCTCGTAGCAAGAAGGTCGCTGGTTCGAGTCTTGGCTGGGTCAGTTGGCATTTCTGTATGGAGTTTGCATGTTCTCCCTGTGTTCTCAGTTACACCAATCATCATCAGTTGGTTATGTGTTCTGTCCCAGCCCTGAACACACACACACACACACACACACGCACAAACCAGAGAAAGATATTCTATGGCTAGAGAGATGCAGGAAAACTGCTTCAGTGTTTTCAATCATAGTAACACGCATTTTACTGTAAATGATGGCATCGGCGTTGTAACAGGGGAGACAGTTCCTTATTTACAAAATTATTTGTTACTGAATAAATTATCTCCGTTTGTAACGCCGTTTATTTATAGCGCCATTTTTCCATCACTGAATGTCACCAAACTTAAGTTATTACTGCTGTTAAATAAGTGCTCATCAATAGAAAGCTTAATTGAACTTATTATTTCTAAAATAGTGTAGTTTTCCTCAACAGAAGGGTTAATTTTAACTCATTATTTCTAAAATAGTGTAGTTTTACTTAACAGAAGGGTTAATTTTAACTCATTATCTCCAAAATAGTGTAGTTTTCCTCAACAGAAGGGTTAATTTTAACTCATTATTTCTAAAATAGTGTAGTTTTACTAAACAGAAAGGTTAATTTAACTCATTAATTCTAAAATAGTGTAGTTTTACTCAACAGAAGGGTTAATTTTAACTCATTATCTCCAAAATAGTGTAGTTCTCCTCAACAGAAGGGTTAATTTTAACTCATTATCTCCAAAATAGTGTAGTTCTCCTCAACAGAAGGGTTAATTTTAACTCATTATCTCCAAAATAGTGTAGTTCTCCTCAACAGAAAGGTTAATTTAACTCATTAATTCTAAAATAGTGTAGTTTTACTCAACAGAAGGGTTAATTTTAACTCATTATCTCCAAAATAGTGTAGTTCTCCTCAACAGAAGGGTTAATTTTAACTCATTATTTCTAAAATAGTGTAGTTCTCCTCAACAGAAAGGTTAATTTAACTCATTATTTCTAAAATAGTGTAGTTCTCCTCAACAGAAGGGTTAATTTAACTTATTATTTCTAAAATAGTGTAGTTTTACTCAACAGAAGGGTTAATTATCTTATTATTTCTAAAATAGTGTAGTTCTCCTCAACAGAAGGGTTAATTTAACTTATTATCTCTAAAATAGTGTAGTTTTCCTCAACATAAGGGTTAATTTAACTTATTATTTCTAAAATAGTGTAGTTTTCCTCAACAGAAGGGTTAATTTAACTTATTATTTCTAAAATAGTGTAGTTTTACTCAACAGAAGGGTTAATTATCTTATTATTTCTAAAATAGTGTAGTTCTCCTCAACAGAAGGGTTAATTTTAACTCATTATTTCTAAAATAGTGTAGTTTTCCTCAACAGAAGGGTTAATTTAACTTATTATTTCTAAAAAAGTGTAGTGCTCCCCAACAGAAGGGTTAATTTAACTCATTATTTCTAAAATAGTGTAGTTCTCCTCAACAGAAGGGTTAATTTAACTTATTATTTCTAAAATAGTGTAGTGCTCCCCAACAGAAGGGTTAATTTAACTCATTATTTCTAAAATAGTGTAGTTCTCCTCAACAGAAGGGTTAATTTAACTTATTATTTCTAAAATAGTGTAGTTCTCCTCAACAGAAGGGTTAATTTAACTTATTATCTCTAAAATAGTGTAGTTTTCCTCAACATAAGGGTTAATTTAACTTATTATCTCTAAAATAGTGTAGTTTTACTCAACATAAGGGTTAATTTAAGTTATTATTTCTAAAATAGTGTAGTTCTCCTCAACAGAAGGGTTAATTTTAACTCATTATTTCTAAAATAGTGTAGTTCTCCTCAACAGAAAGGTTAATTTAACTCATTATTTCTAAAATAGTGTAGTTTTACTCAACAGAAGGGTTAATTTAACTCATTATTTTTAAAATAGTGTAGTTCTCCTCAACAGAAGGGTTAATTTAACTTATTATTTCTAAAATAGTGTAGTTTTCCTCAACAGAAGGGTTAATTTAACTTATTATTTCTAAAATAGTGTAGTTTTCCTCAACAGAAGGGTTAATTTAACTTATTATCTCTAAAATAGTGTAGTTTTCCTCAACAGAAGGGTTAATTTTAACTCATTATTTCTAAAATAGTGTAGTTTTCCTCAACAGAAGGGTTTATTTAACTCATTATTTCTAAAATAGTGTAGTTCTCCTCAACAGAAGGGTTAATTATCTTATTATTTCTAAAATAGTGTAGTTCTCCTCAACAGAAGGGTTAATTTAACTTATTATTTCTAAAATAGTGTAGTTTTCCTCAACAGAAGGGTTAATTTAACTTATTATCTCTAAAATAGTGTAGTTTTACTCAACATAAGGGTTAATTTAAGTTATTATTTCTAAAATAGTGTAGTTCTCCTCAACAGAAGGGTTAATTTTAACTCATTATTTCTAAAATAGTGTAGTTCTCCTCAACAGAAAGGTTAATTTAACTCATTATTTCTAAAATAGTGTAGTTTTACTCAACAGAAGGGTTAATTTAACTCATTATTTCTAAAATAGTGTAGTTCTCCTCAACAGAAGGGTTAATTTAACTTATTATTTCTATAATAGTGTAGTTTTCCTCAACAGAAGGGTTAATTTAACTTATTATCTCTAAAATAGTGTAGTTTTCCTTAACAGAAGGGTTAATTTAACTTATTATTTCTAAAATAGTGTAGTTTTCCTCAACAGAAGGGTTAATTTAACTTATTATCTCTAAAATAGTGTAGTTTTCCTCAACAGAAGGGTTAATTTAACTTATTATTTCTAAAATAGTGTAGTTTTCCTCAACAGAAGGGTTAATTTTAACTCATTATTTCTAAAATAGTGTAGTTTTCCTCAACAGAAGGGTTAATTTAACTCATTATTTCTAAAATAGTGTAGTTCTCCTCAACAGAAGGGTTAATTATCTTATTATTTCTAAAATAGTGTAGTTCTCCTCAACAGAAGGGTTAATTTAACTTATTATTTCTAAAATAGTGTAGTTTTCCTCAACAGAAGGGTTAATTTAACTTATTATCTCTAAAATAGTGTAGTTTTCCTCAACAGAAGGGTTAATTTAACTTATTATTTCTAAAATAGTGTAGTTTTCCTCAACAGAAGGGTTAATTTTAACTCATTATTTCTAAAATAGTGTAGTTCTCCTCAACAGAAGGGTTAATTTAACTTATTATCTCTAAAATAGTGTAGTTTTCCTCAACAGAAGGGTTAATTTACCTTATTATCTCTAAAATAGTGTAGTTCTCCTCAACAGAAGGGTTAATTTAACTTATTATCTCTAAAATAGTGTAGTTTTCCTCAACAGAAGGGTTAATTTTAACTCATTATTTCTAAAATAGTGTAGTTCTCCTCAACAGAAGGGTTAATTTTTACTTGTTATTTCTAAAATAGTGTAGTTTTCCTCAACAGAAGGGTTAATTTTAACTCATTATTTCTAAAATAGTGTAGTTTTCCTCAACAGAAGGGTTAATTTTTACTTGTTATTTCTAAAATAGTGTAGTTTTCCTCAACAAAAGGGTTAATTTTAACTTGTTCTTTCTAAAATAAAAATAGTGCAGGCGACAGCACTACCTACTGCGCCACTGTGTCGCTGTTTAATTGTGCAGACTCTCCTTATCTTGAATTTACTGTGATGTTTATTCATTTTGGAGGCATTTTTGAAAGTTACCCGACCTCTTTTACTGCCGTCATCTGTGTGTTCAATAGTGATCGTACAGTAGAGAAAGGAAGAGGAAGCAGGAAAGCAGTTTTTCCTCAGCGTTTATCGACCGTGCGCAGTTTGAAATGGAAGTCAGGACGCTTCATTTACAGGCTGACATCAGATTCAGGTGAAGGGGGAAGGGCTTCTCTTGATTACTGCGATAGTGAGTGTATTTCAGCAGGGACAAAATTGCATTATGCAGGCGCTGCTGACCGGCGGAAAATATCCACGCTTAGTAAACAGGAGAGAAAATCGAAGCTTTTGTCAGCTACAACTCAACCACTCTCTCTCTTTCTCCTCTCTCTCCACTGAGAGTTTTATCTACTTAAGCCAATCTCTTGTTTCATTACAAAGCATCCAGTGAAATTTAATAAGACGCCACCTTTACGCCGCTCGGTAAGTAACGTGCTCTGAGAAGTATGGCGCTTTTGATGAGCACAAACACACAAAGCATGCGGGAACGCTTTCTGACAGAGCTCTGCAGGGATGGATTTCACATGATTACCACCCAAATAGCATTTCTGTGGGGGAGAAGAAGAGAGACGGAGAGGGAAATAAAGCCTGTTAAGGAGAAACACTGCAAGTGCAATTTGGGAGGGAAAGCAGCGGTGGAGGTGAAAGCATGACAGCTGTTTGAATAAATGCATTCATCTTTCAGGTATTTATTCAGATTGTTTTGCATTTGGAAGTTTATGAAATAGATTTTTTATATAACAGTTCTGTCTGGATCTCGAATCTGATTGGCTGATAGCCGTGATATATTTAAGTAATATCAGCATACGTCCAGCCTCTTTACCCTTTGTGTATTACTCCGCCCACATACAGCCAGCAACAAGCAGACACTACTGTTTGACAAATATTACTGCTGTTACACAACTAAATGTACCTTTGAGGCTTTTTTAGTGGAGAATGGAGTTGTTTAGATTGCATCTATGCAGTTTGTTTGCAAAAATAGTGCCTATTTAAAAAATATTTACAATTTCTAAGACACCTCGTCGGCGACAGTTGACGTTTTCTATCCACAAGATGGCGAAAGAACAGCATAATAAGCCCTTACGCTTAGGGTGTCAAACTCAATTCTTGGAGGGCCGAAGCCCTGCACAGTTTAGTTCCAACCCTGCTCCAACACACTTACCTGTAGGTTTCAGACAAGCCTGAAGGACTCAATTAGTTTGATCAGGTGTGTTTAATTAGGGTTGGAACTAAACTGTGCAGAGCTGCGGCCCTTTTGGAACTGAATTTGACACCCGTGCCTTAGAAGATATAACAGTCTGATTTCTAACTATAGCAGATCAAATCAATATTAAACAGGTAAGCACACCAGCCAACACTTCCTTTTTTTCGTGGGAGTATCCCGTATTTCAGACCAGTCTGACGCAAACATCCCATTTTTATTCCTTTCTAAAAAAAAATCCTGTAATTTCACCCACCCGCCTCTTTGGTAAAGTCTATAAACTAAACACCCCCAGGTTGCCAACTTTGGTAGAGTACCAATTCGAAGCGGCCGCCCAAAACCCGCTGCATCCTGTTCTCAACCTCACCCCCGAACACCCCTAAGGTCTCCCGGGTTTTCAGAGACATGTTGGCAGGTTAGATGATCTCTCTTTTGTATGTTGTGGTACTGTATTTCTACCAATTTGCTTGCATATCAGGAATGTGTGTTGTGTTGGCAGATATAGAAATAAGCGAAGTCCGCACGTGTTTACTGAATTCCGTATCTCAAACACAACAGCAGTCTGGTAACGTTAGTGGATTCGTTGTTATTTTTGAGTTAATTATTCTGAAATCCTGATTGCAACAGAGAAATACTGTAGACCAGGGGTGCTCAATCCTGTTCCTGGAGATCTACCTTCCTGCAGATTTCAGTTGCTACCCATATCAAACACACCTGCCTGTAATTATCAAGTGGTGTTCAGGTCCTAATTAATTGGTTCAGGTGAGTTTGATATGGGTAGCAACTGAAATCTGCAGGAAGGTGGCTCTCCAGAGCACCCCTGCTGTAGACTGTAGCACTGTAAGGAGATATCTCTGTAGACTGATGACATTTCATGTCACGTTCAGCCTTATAATCTTAAAGTGTGAGCAAAATTTTTGTTTTGTCATCACTTTAGACAGAGAGTCATTCAAACACTAGCTCTAAAGTGACGTTGGTGATTTAGTAACGACTTCTGCTGTTTTGACGTCAGCTGCAGATTTGAATGAAGGGTGGAAGAAAGTAGTTCCTAATAAAAACGGTTTTAGACTCTCCATGTTTGATCTACTTATTTATATACATGACTTGGCTGTTGAACGGTTGTATAAACGCAATATCACACTCGTAGCAGTGCGATATGGCTGTATATCAGCACTGATGGGACGCTAAGGCAACGCACGCCTCCCACCAGTGCTGTTATACAGCCATATCGCACTGCTACTCGTGTGATATTGCTCATTTAAAGACTCAGTTTAAATTGGACGAGTTACTTTTGAAAACATCTGCTATTAGATAGAAGGAAACCATGCAGATCTTTTGTTTATTGAAAAATTTGATTTTATTTATTTTATTTGTTCAGTATGTAACCGGTGTTCGCACTCTCTGCGTTGTGTACAATAATGAGGCAGGCCACTGGTACTGCTGATGGTGGGTTTATTGTCGCTCAAGCGTCAGATCAGAGGAAACTGGATGAATCAGAAAACAGCACAGTAAGTTGATATGATTTCGTTCGTAAATTTCCCCACCTCTCCTCAGCGCGCTCAATGCGGTCTTAATAAACATAACAATAACATCATACCCAATTAAAACTGGGTAAACAGATCACAAAAGTGTACAAAAAGTAAATAAATAAAAATAACAAATGATTACAGTTCCATACGTTGTGATATTAATTAATCTTCCCATATCTAACTTTATATTAGAAATTAATGTAATTGCGAAACAAATGTGAACACAAATAAGAACAAATGTATTTAAAACAATACCTGGATGAATCAGAAAACAGCACAGTAAGTTGATATGATTTCGGTTGTAAATTTCCCCACCTAACAAATAAATAGCAGTTACAAAGTGTTAGAAGGTCATTCGAAGACACTGTGTCCAGCATACATACTTATACACACATACTCAATCAACTGTGCTCAGTAAAGTGATTAATTTTATCCATCCACATGAAGAAAAGTACTTCCTAGTTAATATAGTACACTCTTATAAACAATACAATTGCATATTTAAAGCTTATTTAAAGTTCTGACAACTTTTAGAACGATTTTCCTTGGAGCACCATTAAAAGCTCACCTCTCCTCAGCGCGCTCAATGCGGTCTGAGAACCCAGCGCGGCAACCGGAAGTGACGTTGCGCGCAAAACAAATATAAAACTATTTTCATTAAACAACACAAATAAAGTAAAAACTAAATTCTAACATATGTCTAAAAAAATTGATGCAAAACAAATGCACGAAAATTAAAAGGAGGGACTATTAGTGAAATGCATTAAATTAATACTCTTATTAACACCCGTCACAAGTAGAAGTTTTAGTGGTAACACTGTGGTTCTGTGGTTAACACTGTGGCCTCACAGCAAGAAAGTCGCTGGTTTGAGTTCTGGCTGGGTCAGTTGGCATTCTGTGTGAAGTTTGCATGTTCTCCCCGTGTTGCCGTGGGTCTCCTCCGGGAGCTCCCGTTTCCCCCACAGTCCAAACACATGCGCTATAAGTCAATTGAAGAAACTAAATTGTCCCTAGTGTATTTCTGTCATGAACACCCTCGGGATTTAATATTGTAGTGACTATTTATATGGCAATGTTGATGTGTTTGGCCTTGGTGGTATAGATCTGCTACACTGCTGCTACTTTGATTATTATGCCATAGCAAGTACCCGAGACCGGTTACTGCCAGTATATACACAGACATGCTGTCTAAGAATATAACACACTGCTGCCGCAAACATAATATACATGTAAACCCCTTAGCAGATCTAACACACGTGGAGCTGGGGTGGAGGAGAGTCTCCGAAAACACATCGCAGCTGAACAGCGTAAAAAAGTGCAGAGCATTTAAGCTGATGAGGAACAAGCTTATCGGCTTGTTAAGTGGTGACGTGTTAGTGACGTATGTAATACCGACCTGATCTCACGAGAAAACGTAAGTATTTTACGTTTTGGCAGTTTAGTGGCTAATTCATACGAGTTCAGTCGTAAGAAATTGTACGATTTTAAAAAGGAGGCGTGGCACCTAACCCCACCCCTAAATGTACGAATTAGATCCTACAAATTCGTACGAATTAGCCACTAAATGAATAAGTTATGATTTGCCGTGAAATTGTGTTGGTAATACTGTTTCCAGGTCCCAGCCGCCACTCATTTGAGTTGGGAAAATATTTGTTTATTCCAGGGTTTTTCAAAGTCTAAGACAGTGGGCCTCCCTTTTGACACAACTTATCCATTGGCGCCCCCCTCCTCCCAAACACACACACACACACACACACACACACACACACACACACACACACACACACACACATATACAGTATATATAAAGACACAGACAGATGTCAGACTGTTAACTCACTTTTATCATCATTTGCATGAAAGTGCAATTATTTACAGAGTAATAACAAGTATTTTAATATAACGTTTTTAAAACTAGGATGATGGATCAATATGAATAGAACAGTTCCAAGAACTGTCCATCCCAGTCAAAACAGTGGAAGTTAGTGGGTCTCATGCTGTCATTAGCCAAAATATTTTTACAAACCACACATAAAGGTCGTGGTTGATCAGCTGGTCCTGTCCACGTAAATCATAAACTCAAATACTGATCATCATATCGTCGTCTTTTGGGTTTAAGCCCTGAACTTGAAGGCTTTTGTGGCGAGGGGGCGTGGCCGAGCGCCGTGGGAACGGAGTGAGGCCACCGCGTAAGTGGATACACCTGCGGTGCGCACCTGCAGATCCCACGGAAGGAGCTCTGGATCATAAAAGGAGGAACAAGGGCAGAGGAAGCCGAGAGAGGACCGGACCCGGACATATTTTACTTTTGCTTTCAGTTTGACGGCAGTCTCCGTGAGGATCTGCCGTCCGTTTGTTTTGGTTTAGACGGAGCTGCCGTCACTGTCATTAATAAATCACTTTAAAACTGCTTCGGTTCTCCGCCTCCTTCCCGGCGGCCAAAGGGCCGTGAACTTCATTACAGCTTTGAATCGGGGTGGGTCTCAGAAACAGACCCATTGTATTAGCAGGCATATAATAAACGTTTAAATATAATAAAAAATACATATAATAATTAAACTTAATAATTATATTTTTATTATATTATATTTTTTCCCGCGCCTCCCCTGACATGCTCTGGCGCCCCCCCGGGGAGGCGCGCCTCACACTTTGAAAACCCCTGGTTTATTCATATCACACATTAAAGTAAATTTTATATAAAGTCATAGTGTACACAACAGTCTCTGGGTTTGCTGCATCACAAATACCAAAAATTTAACAGTTTATAAAAAAAATTTCTGGCCATCGGATATTAGGCATGGATATATATATTGCGATCGTGATTTTTTAAAGTATTACAGCGCTTTGTAAATGTTTATTATTAGCATTTGATAAGTCTCCCTATTCAGTTTCATAGAGCGCTTGGACCCGGAAGCCCCTTCGCATGACATCCTACTTAACAAACAGATTGGCTGCCAAGGTGTCAGCAAACAATCTCCTGCGCCGTGTAGTTAATGATGCAGGAGCAGATTAGTTGACCCATCAGTAGGGCCACACAGAATTTGATTGCGCAGATTTCTGCAGATTTTTAACCCATTATTAATTCAGTTTATTTACTTGAGTAAATGTGTAAATCTGAATTTATTCAGTTTTTATTCAGTAATTTATTACTTTTTATTTAATATATTAAGGTTTTAGTTATGATACTCTGCTGGATACTCCCAAAATAATTCAGCAGAAATCCGCAGATTTTTACCAAAATTCTCCGCAGAACTAGCAAAAAACGTCCACAGATTCCCTCTGGCCCTGCCCATCAGTCTGTGTGCATAGAGTTTCATGGCAGAAATTTCACAAGTGTGTGTGTGTGTGAAAATTAGTGTGTATGGGTGTTTCCTAGTACTGGGTTGCAGCTGGATGTGCACCCAATGTGTGAAGCATATGCTGGAATATGCGAACTCTAAAATTGACACTAAGGCCCCTTTTACACTAACTTTTGCTAAGATTGTGCCCTTTGTCCAAACTACCCCGGAGCTTTCAAGCCCTGAAAATGAAGAGTTTTGGAAACGCTGAAGAGGCTGTTTTGGTTCTAAAACTCTACTGCTCTGTGTCAGTGTGGATGGGGGAAAACGGAGACATCTGAAAACAGAGGCATGGCTGCAGACATCTGATAAGGGCTTTTCCCTCAATATTACATACACAAAGTTCAGTCCTGCATCCTCTCCTGAAGTTCAGACTTCACAAGTTTTATATATGGAAAACAAACTCCAGAGGACACGTCGGGTAAATCTTCAAAGGGAACAGTGTACTTTATAACCACATTCGCATCACCCTGGCTATGGTGTTTTACTTTCTTAACAATAAAATGTAAACATGATATAAGGAACTGCATATTTTCATTTTGATATAAACTTAACAGACACTAAAAATGTCGTGTAGCTGCATATTTATGACCGTCACCTGCACTGTATGCATATTTATAACTAAACGGAGCCTATATGACATAATTGCCTTTTATTTTCATTGAACAATATGAAGCATACCCTGACTCTGAATATAAGTTTTAATGATCAATAATAGCCATTATAAAAGAATATTGTACAACAAACTGATAGGCAAGCAATCAGTCAAATGTGCAGAATCAGTGTACGTGGTTACATACATTAATATTCACTCATTTAATTTCCTGTCTGCTTAGTCCCTCTATTAATCCGGGGACGCCAAAGCGGAATGAACCGCCAACTCATCCAGCAAGTTTTTATGCAGCGGATGCCCTTCCAGCCGCAACCCATCCCTGGGAAACATTCACACACACTCATACACTATGGACAATTTAGCCTACCCAATTCACCTGTACCGCATGTGTTTGGACTGTGGGGGAAACCGGAGCACCCGGAGGAAACCCACGCGAACGCAGGGAGAACATGCAAACTCTACACAGAAACGCCAACTGAGCCGAGGCTCGACCCAGCGACCTTCTTGCTGTGAGGCGACAGCACTACCTACTGCGCCACTGCTTCGCCCCAAAACAATATAACTTTTTAGTATTTATTACTGGTAATTTCGAAATAGATTATGTACATTTTTTTATTTCCACAGGATGTAAAATAAAGTCCTACTGTATGAGTGTTAATAATAGACAGTTAATAAGAACTATTCAATAGCATAAATTTTGACTGAAAGTGTTTTCATCATGACTCCAGTGATATTACAAGCATTAAATATAGCCTAGTTAATGTCACCCAACTTTTAGTTTTCTGTCTTTATGCTATATAATTATATGATACATTTAAGTGATATTAAACGACCTGAGGGAAAACACATTAGCAGTAAATGCAGGAAACCATCCTTTTATTCACAGCAGTCATAGTAGTTTAATTTAATTGTGCAGTGACATTTTATCTCTCCTTATCTCAAATTTAACGTGTATATTTGCTCAATTTGGACCCCTTAAGCATTTATTAATTTCCAACCCCAGAGAGATCAAAAAAAAGCATGAAGAAGGAGGTGTTTCTGTTTTTTTTTTCTGTTTTTTGACTCTTGTAGCAGTAAAAAACGGAAATCAATCACTCAGCGTAGTGATATGGAGCTGGAAAGTGCTCAAAACCTGCCGGAACTACTTTGCCTGTGCACCTATCTGAAAATAATGGACAGTGCCCGTACTATTGATGTTGGAAATATGCATTAGAGACTGTGTTCAAGTGACATTACAAGTTCTTTATGCATTAAATATTGCCTACACACTTTTCACCCAACTTGTATATAGTTTTCAGTCTAATTATACAACACATTTAAGTGATATTAAATGACCTGAGGGAAAACACATTAGCAGTAAATGCAGGAAACCATCCTTTTATTCACAGCAGTCATAGTAGTTTAATTGTGCAGGGACATTTTTAGCTCCTCTTATTGCAAATTTACCGTGTATATTTGTTCATTTTGGAGGCTTTTTTTTCCCATAAGCCTTTATTAATTTCTAACCCCGGAGAAATAGAGGAAAAACTTGAAGAAAGGAGGTTCAGAGTGGTTTCCAGTGCAGGTTTTTCTGATAATGCCCATTCTGATCTTTGACTGCTGTAGCTGTGAACGTTATTTGGAGCTGTAATGCGCTCAGAATCTGCCGGAACTACTTTACGTGTGCATTTATCTGAAAATTACGGCTTGACACTTTAGGAAAATCTACCAATTATGCTTTAGAATAATCATCAGCCAATCAGAATTAAGCAATCTACAGCTCTGTAATATAGAAATAAGTACATGAAATCAAGTCCAAATTTCTGGTGCTACGAATGGAAATTTCCTGTACTATTGATGCGGGAAATATACAGTACTTTAATATGGGCATTAACACCGCGTCTTGTACCGCCGCCGCCGCTTTAAAGGATTAAGAACGTGTTTTTTAGGTATGACTGCAGTTTGTGAATATGCTGCCAGGGGGCACAAAGAGACGTGATGCAAACGGATTGAAATAGCCTATACTGTAGCTGTAGATACTCAATTTGAAATGAAACAAAGCATTAATAATTATACGTAAATAAATCAATAAAGCAGTGTTTTAGCCAAAATATAGAGAGATGTACAGTGATTATTATTTTTTAAGTGATAGGACTAAGACAGTCCATAAATAAGCTATTTCATTTATGTTTTAATTTACAGTTTTAATTTAGCCGGAACTACTTTACCTGTGTGTTTATCTGAAAATACTGGACAGTGCCTGTACTTTTGATGTTGAAAATATGCATTAGAGACTGTGTTCAAGTAATGTTACAAGTGTTTTAGGCATTAAATATTGCCTAGTTACTTTTCACCCAACTTGTATATAGTTTTCAGTCTAATTATACAACACATTTAAGTGGTATTAAATGACCTGAGGGAAAACACATTAGCAGTAAATGCAGGAAACCATCCTTTTATTCACAGCAGTCAAAGTTGTTTAATTTTTGTGCAGTGTTATTTGTAGCTCCCCTTATCTTATATTATCTATGTATATTTGTTCATTTTGAACCCCATAAGCACTTATTAAATCCCAACACTGGAGAGATGCATGAAGAAAGGAGGTTCGCAGTGGTTTCCAGAGCAGTTTTTTCAGGTTTTTGACTGTTGTAGGCTTGTAGCTGTGAAATAACTCAATCTTTCAGTGTAGTGATACACAGCTGTAATGCACTCAAAACCTGCCGGAACTGCTTTAGCTGTGTTTTTATCTGAAAATAATGGAAAGTGTCTGTACTTTTAACGTTGGAGATATGCATTTCTGTTTGCTATCGTCTATTTAAAAAGATTTCAAGTGACATTACAAGTTCTTAATACATTAAATATTGTCTAGGTACGTTTCACACAACTTATGTATAGTTTTCAGCCTAATTATATAATACAATTAAGTGATATTAAATGACCTGAGGGAAAACACATTAGCAGTTATTACAGGAAACCATCATTTTGTTCACAGCAGTCATGGTAGTTTAATTGTAGGGACATTTGTAGCTTCCCTTATCTCAAATTTACTGTGTATATCTGTTCATTTTGGACCCCATAAGCCCTTATTAATTTCCAACCTCGGAGAGATAGAAGGAAAATGTAAGGACAGGAGGTTTGAAGTGGTTTTCAGTGCAGGTTTCTTTGATTTTTGACTGTTGTAGTTGTGAAAATGTAAATCAATCCTTCAGCATGCTGATATGGAGCTGTAATGCACCTTAAAACCTGCCGGAACTACTTTACCTGTGTGCTTATCTGAAAATAATGGACAGTGTCTGTACTTTTGATGTTGGAAATATGCATTAGAGACTGTGTTCAAGTGACATTACAAGTTCTTTAGGCATTAAATATTGCCTAGTTCCCCTTCGGTTGGGGAACTTCAGTGCCATGAATGGGAGGATTCGGATCAGAAGCCGCTTATCTGGAGAGTATTGAACGGGCCAATGAATGAAATTAATTGGCAGCGTAAGCTTGCGCAGGTGTGCGACATCTGCAATCATCTCAGCATATAAGCACACCTGTAGCCAGCAGACGCCATCCTTTTCGCTTCAGATCCTTTCTGAGTGAGTCGATGAGGGTTCCTCTTGCTGATCAGCACTTCAGAGCGAACGAGTGTGTCTCCCGGTCCAGAGTGGGTCTTCGCGGTGGCAGACGGTCGAGCTGGGTTACTCCCTTGCCTGCGGTTCTTTGGGTCCGGTCCTCCAGAGCGGTGCGTATAGTTGCAACTTTCCTAAAAGAGCAACACAGTCGTGCAGCACGTCCTTTTCAGGATGGCGCTCCGACTGTGCGTTTCTGGATGCGGGGGTTTCCTGTCTCCGGATGATGGACACGATCACTGCATTGCATGTTTGGGGGTCCAGCATGTTAATGCGGTGCTCGCGGGCGGTTCATGTCGTCATTGCGATGCCATGACCGTTGCACAGCTAAGATCGCGGCTAACTTTCGCAAGAGAGCGAGCCACCCCAGTTGCCTCCTGCTCTAAAAAAGCAGCGGGCGCTCGGGCAGATCTGAGGGTTTCAGCGGGAGCTAATCCGCCGCCCACGGGCTCGCGGACCTCTCGCTCCTCACGGCGCTCCATCAAAGCTTCGGGTGGTGAGAGTGATCCGTCTAACCAGATGGTAGCTCTCACACTCGCTGACACCGGAGATCAGATGTCCTCCGCGGCATCGGAGGGTGGGCTTTCACTGTCCGACGAAGATCCGGACCCGCTCGCCCCCTCCGGGCAGGTGAGCGCTGTCAAATCGGATCCTGAAGCGGACATGTTAGCCGTGCTTTCCCGGGCTGCTTCGGCCGTGGGGTTGGAGATGGTTTATCCCCCAGCTCCGCGGCCGGACCGACTAGATGGGTGCTACGTAGAGGACCAGAAGGCGAAGCCTTCGAAGCCTCTCGTCCCCTTCTTCCCGGAAGTGCACAGTAGGCTCACGCAGTCCTGGAGGGCACCTTTCTCTGCCCGTGCTGCGAGTGCCTCCGCCCTCACCGCCCTTGACGGCGGAGCTGCCAGGGGGTATGAGGCGATCCCGTCAGTGGAGCGCGCTATCGCGGTCAATCTTTGTCCGCGCGGCGCCTCTACGTGGCGGGGTTTGCCCCGCCTCCCGTCCAAAGCCTGTAGGTTGTCTGCCTCCCTCGGAGCCAGAGCTTATAAGGCTGCGGGCCAGGCTGCTTCTGCTTTGCACGCGATGGCCACCTACCAGCGCTACCAAGCGCAGGCGCTGGCCGAGCTGCACGAGGGCGGGTCCAACCCAAGCTTATTACATGAGCTGCGCACCGCGACCGACTATGCTCTTCGGACTACTAAGTCCGCCGCGTGTGCGCTGGGGAGGACGATGTCCACACTTGTGGTTCAGGAACGCCACCTCTGGCTAAACCTGGCCGATATGCGCGACGTTGACAAAGTTCGCTTTCTTGACTCGCCCATATCCCAGGCTGGCCTGTTCGGCGACACCGTCGGTGAATTCACCCAGGAATTCAAGGCGGTGAAAGAGCAGTCGGATGCGATGGGCAATGTCATCTATCGGCGTGGCCGTAAGCCCGCTCCGCCCGCCGAGCCATCCACCTCCGCTGTTCCTCGCCGAGGGCGCCCGCCAACGAGTGCTGCCCCGCCCCCGCCTGCGCCTCCGGCCAAGCGGGCGCGGCATTCACCTCAAAAGCAGGCAGCCCCTCCTGCCCAGGGCGCCGTTAAGTCCGGTAAACGGACCGCGAAGCGTCCCTGAGACAGGCCATCCGGAGAAGAGGAAACTTGCTCTTTCCCCGCTGGAGGGCGGGGCCCCGATAACAACGGTACTTTTCAGTGCCACCAAAACATCAGTAAAAGAGCACTTTTTCCCTTCCCCGGATGTGACTGCACGAGTTCTGCCAGTCCGGGACGCGCTGCCTTCCGGCTCGCAGACTCTACGTGCTTCGCCAGTGGCTCACGAGCGCTGGGGGGACGGTCTCCCTTCCCTCAGCCCTCCAGCCCCCTCTCCGGAGTCAGGGTGCGGAGCCAGAGCGAATCGCTCTCCTCCAGCTTTTCCGCGGGACCCTCGTGCTTCCCGGATCAGCACACCCACTCCGCGCTGCCCCACCGCTGGTACGTCAGCGATTGTAGCGATGACTCCATTAGCGAGGGCTCTGCCTGCCTGGTTAGCGCGGGCCAGCCCCTCGCGGTGGCTCATACGCACAATCAGACTCGGTTACGCGATTCAGTTCGCGAAACGGCCCCCCAAGTTTACGGGCGTGTATTTCTCCAGGGTCAACCCCCTGTCCGCCCCTGTCTTGCGAGAGGAGATTGCTGCCCTCCTGGCGAAGGGTGCAATCGAGCCGGTTCCTCCAGCCGAGATGGAGAGTGGGTTTTACAGCCCATACTTCATCGTACCCAAAAAGAGCGGTGGGTCACGGCCAATCCTAGATCTGCGCGTTTTGAACCGCTGTCTGCACAAGCTGCCGTTCAGAATGCTCACGCAGAGGCGCATTCTCCAATGCGTTCGTCCTCGGGATTGGTTTGCAGCCATAGACCTGAAGGACGCGTATTTCCATGTCTCCATTCTTCCACGCCACCGCCAATTTCTGCGGTTTGCGTTCGAGGGTCGAGCGTGGCAGTACAAGGTCCTCCCCTTCGGGCTCTCTCTGTCTCCGCGGGTCTTCACCAAACTCGCGGAGGGTGCCCTAGCGCCCCTTCGGCTCGCGGGCATTCGCATACTCGGTTATCTCGACGACTGGCTGATTTTAGCCCACTCGCGGGAGCAATTGATTATGCACAGGGACGAGGTGCTTCGGCATCTCCGCCTACTGGGGCTTCAGGTCAACCGAGAAAAGAGCAAACTCGCCCCCGTGCAGAGGATTTCTTTTCTCGGGATGGAGCTGGACTCGATCACCATGGTAGCGCACCTCTCCGAGGAACGCGCTCGCCTGTTGCTGAACTGTCTGAGGGAGCTCGACAGCAAACTAGTGGTCCCACTGAAGTTCTTTCAGAGGCTCCTGGGGCATATGGCATCCGCAGCCGCCGTCACGCCGCTCGGGTTGCTCCATATGAGACCACTTCAGCACTGGCTTCACGATCGGGTCCCCAGACGCGCATGGCACGCGGGCACACACCGGGTCTCGGTTACTGCGCTGTGTCGCCGCGCCCTCAGCCCTTGGAACGACCCCTCGTTCCTACAGGCCGGTGTGCCTCTAGGACAGGCGTCCAGCCATGTTGTTGTTTCAACAGACGCTTCCAACACGGGTTGGGGGGCCGTGTGTCGCGGGCATGCGGCTGCAGGCCTCTGGAAGGGTGCCCAGCTGCATTGGCATATCAATCGCCTAGAGCTGTTGGCAGTGTTCCTCGCTCTCCACCGCTTTTTACCGGTGCTGGAGCGGCAACACGTGCTGGTCAGGACGGACAGTACGGCGGCGGCGGCGTATATCAACCGCATGGGGGGTATGCGCTCTCGCCGCATGTCTCAGCTCGCCCGCCGTCTGCTCCTCTGGAGTCACCCGCGGCTGAAACCGCTGCGCGCCATTCACGTCCCAGGCACGCTCAATCGTGCAGCCGATGCGCTCTCACGACAGCTGTTACGCCCTGGAGAATGGAGACTCCACCCCGAGTCTGTTCAGCTGATATGGGCGCGATTCGGGGAGGCCCAGATCGATCTGTTTGCTTCCCCCGAGAACGCTCACTGCCAGTTGTTTTTTTCCCTGACCGAGGGCTCTCTCGGCACGGATGCACTGGCCCACAGCTGGCCTCGGGGCATGCGCAAGTATGCGTTTCCCCCAGTGAGCCTGCTCGCGCAGTTTCTGTGCAAGGTCAGGGAGGACGAGGAACAGGTTCGGCTAGTTGCGCCCCTTTGGCCCAACCGGACCTGGATATCAGAGCTCTCACTCCTCGCGACGGCCCTCCCCTGGCGGATCCCTTTGAGAGAGGACCTACTCTCTCAGGGACAGGGCACCATCTGGCACCCTCGCCCCGATCTTTGGAACCTCCACGTGTGGTCCCTAGACGCGAGGAAGACTTAGGTAACCTACCGACTGCGGTGGTTAATACCATCACTCAGGCTAGAGCCCCCTCCACGAGGCGCGCCTACGCCCTGAAGTGGAGTCTATTCACTGAATGGTGCGTCTCTCGCAGAGAAGACCCCCGAAATTGCCAGATTAGTGTTGTGCTCTCTTTCCTTCAAGAGAAGTTGGACAGCAGGCTGTCGCCCTCCACTCTCAAGGTTTACGTGGCCGCCATCTCCGCTTATCATAGCGCGGTAGCTGGCGGCACCGTGGGAAAGCATAACCTGGTCATCCAGTTCCTTAGGGGTGCTAGGCGAATTAATCCATCTCGCCCCCCTCTCATGCCCTCTTGGGATCTCGCCCTCGTTCTCACGAGTCTGCGATCCGATCCCTTTGAGCCACTCGAATCAGTATCTCTAAGATTTCTGTCCCTGAAGACAGCTCTGCTGGTTGCGTTGGCCTCCATCAAGAGGGTCGGGGACCTGGAGGCATTTTCGGTCAGTGACTCGTGCCTGGAATTCGGGCCGGATTACTCTCACGTTATCCTGAGACCCCACCCCGGTTATGTGCCCAAGGTTCCTACCACCCCCTTTAGAGATCAGGTAGTGAACCTGCAAGCGCTGCCCCCGGAGGAGGCAGACCCAGCCCTTTCTTTACTTTGTCCAGTTCGCGCTCTGCGCATTTATGTGGACCGTACTCAGAATTTTAGATCATCTGAGCAGCTCTTTGTCTGTTATGGCGGTCGGCAGCAGGGAAGTGCCGTATCGAAACAAAGATTATCCCACTGGATTGTGGATGCCATTTCACTCGCTTATTCGAGTCGAGGTCAGCCGTGTCCCCCGGGAGTACGTGCACACTCCACTCGGAGCGTTGCATCCTCTTGGGCGCGTGCACGCGGCGCCTCTCTAACAGACATCTGTAGAGCTGCGGGCTGGGCGACACCCAACACATTTGCAAGGTTTTACAATCTGCGAGTGGAGCCGGTTTCCTCAAGGGTATTAGGTAACCCTTTGGTGATTGAGGAGACAACTCGGTAGGGTGTTGAAACACGCTTGCTGCGCCATTCTCCCTAACACGGAGGTATGTGCGCCTTTTTTATCTGTCAGTAAAGTTCCCCGTCAGGTGAGCCCTGCAGATTCCTCCGTGGCCCCCAGCACTGACTCAGCGGAGGAGTCACTTGCTGGCCCACTACGTTGTAGGTCTGCCCGCTGGTCAGCCCGCGTTTTGGGTATAGGTGCCTGCTATGCGTGATCCCCACTAGGCGATCCCATATGCTTATTCTGCCACGGTTAAGTCCCCCCCCTGGGCGGACCCGTGTCTTCCCTCTCCGCTAACCACTCTTTGCTATGCGTACTCCCCCTTTTTAGGGCTAGTCCATAGGTAAATTCTGCCATCTATCCCCCCCTTGGGTAACGGATGGCCTCCGCAGCGTCCTCCCTATCGGGATTGCACGCTTCCCAACGTACTGTCGTATTTTCCTAGAATTATCTAGATGCTCACGACTTCCCAAAAAAATATATCTAAATCCGTAAAACTTCTGTTGAAGTAGGATAAATTAGGGCCAGGGACACGTTGGAGGACCGCGCCCCCCATGATGTGGGTGCGTCACGCTTGCTTGACTATCTCCTCATCGGGGGTGTTGGTAAGGTGCAGTCATTATGGCGCTTTCCATATTCTCCCATTCATGGCACTGAAGTTCCCCAACCGAAGGGGAACGTTCGAGGTTACAGAAGTAACCCTTCGTTCCCCGAGGAGGGGAACGGAAGTGCCATATTCCGTCGCCATAATGACTGTCCCTTAGCTGTTTGAAAGTCTCTTCAGCTTAAAAGGATGGCGTCTGCTGGCTTCAGGTGTGCTTATATGCTGAGATGATTGCAGATGTCGCACACCTGCGCAAGCTTACGCTGCCAATTAATTTCATTCATTGGCCCGTTCAATACTCTCCAGATAAGCGGCTTCTGATCCGAATCCTCCCATTCATGGCACTTCCGTTCCCCTCCTCGGGGAACGAAGGGTTACTTCTGTAACCTCGAACGTTACTTTTCACCCAACTTGTATATAGTTTTCAGTCTAATTATTTAACACAGTTAAGTAATATTAAATGACCTGAGGGAAAACACATTAGCAGTAAATGCAGGAAACCATCCTTTAATTCACAGCAGTCATAGTAGTTTAATTTAATTGTGCAGTGACATTTTATCTCTCCTTATCTCAAATTTAACGTGTATATTTGCTCATTTTGGACCCCTTAAGCATTTATTAATTTCCAACCCCAGAGAGATAAAAGAAAAACAAGAAGAAGGGGCTTCACAGTGGTTTCCGGTGCAGATTTTTCAGATTTTTGACTGTTGTAGCTGTAAAAAATGGAAATCAATCACTCAGCGTAGTGATATGGAGCTGGAAAGTGCTCAAAACCTGCCGGAACTACTTTACCTGTGCATTTGTCTGAAAATAATGGACAGTGCCTGCACTACTGATGTTGGAAATATGTATTTCTATTTGCTGTTGTCTATTTAAAGACTGTTTTTAAGTGACATTACAAGTTCTTTATGCATCAAATATTGCCTAGTTACTTTTCACCCAACTTGTATATAGTTTTCAGTCTGATTATTTAACACAATTAAGTGATATTAAATGACCTGAGGGAAAACACATTAGCAGTAAATGCAGGAAACCATCCTTTTATTCACAGCAGTCATAGTAGTTTAATTTAATTGTGCAGGGACATTTTATCTCCCCCTATCTCAAATTTAACGTGTATATTTGCTCATTTTGGACCCCTTAAGCATTTATTAATTTACAATCCCAGAGAGATAAAAGAAAAACATGAAGAAGGGGCTTCACAGTGGTTTCCGGTGCAGATTTTTCTGTTTTTTGACTCTTGTAGCTGTAAAAAAAACGGAAATCAATCACTCAGCGTAGTGATTTGGAGCTGGAAAGTGCTCAAAACCTGCCGGAACTACTTTACCTGTGCACCTATCTGAAAATATTGGACAGTGCCCGTACTGTTGATGTTGAAAATATGCATTAGAGACTGTTCAAGTGACATTACAAGTTCTTTAGGCATTACATATTGCCTAGTTACTTTTCACCCAACTTGTATATAGTTTTCCGTCTGATTATTTAACACATTTAAGTGATATTAAATGACCTGAGGGAAACACATTAGCAGTAAATGCAGGAAACCATCCTTTTATTCACAGCAGTCATAGTAGTTTAATTTAATTGTAGGGACATTTGTAGCTTCCCTTATCTCAAATTTACCGTGTATATTTGTTTATTTTGGACCCCATAAGCAGTTATTAATTCCCAACTGCAAAGAGATAGAAGGAAAACATGAAGAAAGGAGATTCGCTGTGGTTTCTGGTGGAGGTTTTTCTCCTTTTTTTGACAGTTGTAGCTGTGAAATAACTCAATCATTCAGCATAGTATTACACAGCTGTAATGCACTCAAAACCTGCCGGAACTACTTTATCTGTGCATTTGTCTGAAAATAATGGACAGTTTCTGTACTAATTATGTTGGAAATATGTATTTTTATTTGCTATTGTCTATTTAAAGACGGTTTTCAAGTGACATTACAAGTTCTTTATGCATTAAATATTGCCTACACACTTTTCACCCAACTTGTATATAGTTTTCAGTCTGATTATGCAACACATTTAAGTGATATTAAATGACCTGAGGGAAAACACATTAGCAGTAAATGCAAGAAACCATCCTTTTATTCACAGCAGTCATAGTAGTTTAATTTAATTGTGCAGTGACATTTTATCTCTCCTTATCTCAAATTTAACGTGTATATTTGCTCATTTTGAACCCCTTAAGCATGTATTAATTTCCAATCCCAGAGAGATAAAAGAAAAACATGAAGAAGGGGGTTCACAGTGGTTTCCGGTGCAGATTTTTCAGATTTTTGACTGTTGTAGCTGTAAAAAACGGAAATCAATCACTCAGCGTAGTGATATGGAGCTGGAAAGTGCTCAAAACCTGCCGGAACTACTTTACCTGTGCACCTATCTAAAAATAATGGACAGTGCCCGTACTATTGATGTTGGAAATATGCATTAGAGACTGTGTTCAAGTGACATTACAAGTGTTTTAGGCATTAAATATTGCCTAGTTACGTTTTACCTAACTTATATATAGTTTTCAGTCTAATTATGCAACACAATTAAGTGGTATTAAATGACCTGAGGGAAAACACATTAGCAGTAAATGCAGGAAACCATCCTTTTATTCACAGCAGTCATAGTAGTTTAATTTAATTGTGCAGGGACATTTGTAGCTTCCCTTATCTCAAATTTACCGTGTATATTTGCTCATTTTGGACCCCATAAGCCCTTATTAATTTCCAACCCCGGAGAGATAGAAGAAAAACATGAAGAAAGGAGGTTCGCTGTGGTTTCCGGTGCAGGTTTTTCTGATAATGCTTATGCTGAGCGAGCTTCTGGACGTGGCTCCTGCGGTGGCTTTATTCCCTTCTCGTATTCCCGACTCTCCTACTGATTAATCCTGACACAGGTCACACAACACAGCCACGGTGTCCCGCCACGGATGACTTTTAGTTGTGTTCCCAATCAAAAAACAACACGCTTCGGCGTCTCAAATCCTGTCAGATGGAGAGCTGGTGACCATCCTGCTCCATTTATCACCATACAAAGACACGCACGGACAACTGCAGGCCCCCAAAATTACATCTGAGACTTCATCCCGATTCATCAAAACGTGACTTGCGACTGCAGGAGGGATAAATCATAATTTACAGACGGCTGCAGGTAGAGGAGTGTGTTCCTGGAGCAGCGGGAGACAGAAAGAGAAACAGCAGAGCTTTGATAAATGACTCGGTGTGTATGTGTGTGTGTGTTTGAACACAGTCCGTCGCTGCTTTACACTGATCCTCAGGACAGGCCACTATAAAGGACGGGACGCTCTACTTTGTGTAATACAGCGAGTGTGTGTGATGCTGTGTGAATGCTGATGAAGCTCAACTCTTTCTGTTGTGCCAGTAGACTGGAAGAATATTTCCAAAGTCACTGGAAAAAAATGCCTCACAGCAAGAAGGTCGCTGGTTTGAGTTCCGGCTGTGTCACTAGGCATTTCTGTGTGGAGTTTGCATGTTCTCCCCGTGTTGGCATGTGTAGAAGTCCATCTATTAGCCCAATGACTGAACTAACAGCATGGTCGAAGGTTAAAGAGCCCATATTATACATGAAATAGGGTCATATCTTGGTTGTAAGGGTCTCCAACAACAGTCTAATACGCATGCAAGGTCAAAAAACACTTTCATGGTCTTATAATCTGCATTTATTTTTACCTAATTATCTCAGCGACTCCTGTATGAATCGTTCAGTGATTCATTTGTTCCCAAACCCCTCCTTAGCGCGAAGCTAATCTGCGCTGATTGGACTGATGACAGTCTGTTGCGATTGGTCGACTGCCTTCAGTCAGAGAGTGAAATGCACAACAGCTAATCAGCAATATAAAAGTAATCACAGTTTATACACACTCGATAGTGTAGGCGTAGATTTTAGCTGCCAGTGGGTCAATGTAAATACAGACGATGGACTTGAAAATTCAGACGACTAACTATTTTATTGAGCAAAAACTCCAAAAACTGTCGAGGAGATCTTCTAGCTTGTCTCACTCTGCTCTTTTTACAGACACAAACACACACACACACACATTTCCCCTTGTCCATGCACACACACACCTCCCGGCGACAACGCGCACGCACACACACACAAACACACTACCCTTGTCCACGGAGCTCCGTAAACAAAGCAGCACGCGTCGCGTTTTTAACGTGGCTTTGCACACGGCATGAGAATATATCGAGTTAAGCTTATTGACCTTATTCTAAAATGCGGAAGTGCGCCTGTTTTCGCGATTGTCTTAGAACTTCCGATTCATTCGCCTATGGGAAAAATGACTAGGAATAATAAACGCCAGAAAACGGTCAAGCTACTTGCTCTACAAACAAATGTTTGCATGACTATACAGACCAAGTAGAATAATATAACAAGGAAATATCAAATTGCAACATCAAGCAGCGTAACGAGCAGTTTTTAATGTCTTAAAATGAATGGAAGTGAATGAGACCGGAAGTCTCGAGCCAAAAACATTCAAATGGCAGTGCCCGCTCGTCGCACGTACTTACACTTGAGAAATGGAGGAAGAAACCCATCCTAACGTCCAACAGTAAGTTACTCTTTACTGATCCTTCCTTTAACAAATGCTGATGAAGTATTCTTTGTAGCCTGTAGTTTCCAGAAGTTTCCAACTGCTTGGCTATAATGCTGAGGTTTCATCTTTGGGTAGAGACTCGATGATATCCATCTGCAGTGTGACTTCAATCGACCGGCATGTTTGTGTGTGTGTGTTTGTGTGTGTGTCTGGGTTTCTGTGTTAGAGGGCGGGGCTTCAGGTTTGAAATCTCCCGGGTTTGCGTGTGCACGTGAATAACTTGGTTTCGTTCGTACGTCATGGCGAAACACCTAATGACTCGTTATCAAGGCGACTCGTTTGAAGCACTATGAGTCGACTCTTTTATAGATGAATCAACCGTTTTAAACACTGTACTCTTACAGATTTAAGTCTGAGCTGGATACTTCACTTCACTTAGAGCTGTGTTACACACTACATGGAGGGGCATTTTCAAAAACCCATAATATGGGCTCTTTAAATACATGTAAGCCTTTTCTAAAGCTTCTAAAAAAAAAAGTGTGTTATTTATTAAAATGTATTTATATTTGTTTTTTAGCCCCAAACAGGGGCGGATTGGCCATCTGGCAATTCTGGCAAATGTTGGGAGGGCCGGACCATTTTTTAAATGTGGGCCGGTCAGTTTTAAAAAAAAATAAATAAATAAAATTATGTATTGTTTTTACATGCAGGCAGCTTTTATCTCTTGCAAGATGTGAATATTATGATGATGATGATGATGATGATGATAATATTAATAATAGTAATAATAATAATAAATGGCCCAATCGGTGACGGGAGGCTGGTTTTGAGATGGACCGACCTTATCAGAGGACGTAATCAATATCAGGCTTGTTCGAGATCCGCCTCGCCTTGACTGCATTATAGACGAGAGCAAGCGGCTTCAGTAAGAGGAGGGATCAAAAAATACATCAGAGGTCGGACACTTCCCGAATCTTCCTGTTTTGCCACCTATAAATGTCACCAGTGGCGGAGATCGTGGTCACGTTTTTTTTAAACACAGATGAATGACCTCAAGAAAAAAATACTATGGTGATTTATAGTAAATATTATAGTGTTTTTGAACATGTTTTTTAAGTATTGGGTTATGTTTATAGTTCTGATACCAGAGCAACTATACAATTTAAATAATAGGCATCAAAACACTGTAGTTTTGCTATGAATTACTATAGTATTTTTTTAATGTGGAAGTGGATTCATCTGAAATATCACTGTTTTTACAAAAAGATGGTCACAATCACAAAAGATGAACAGCTCGTTGCTTAAAAGGGTGTATTTAAAATATAAATCTGTGTAATCAACCGCTTATACAAAAACAAAAGCTTTTAAGAAATCTAATTTGGCTAAATTATAAATGAAGTAGCTATAGGGAGATGCTTTTGAGTGACAAGTCGTGACAAATGTTTGTTTGTTTGTTTTGCTCAGGACTATTCTTGTCGGTGTGGTAATGTGGGCTGGTGTGGCTACAGTGCCAGGGCTGAATTTTTTGTCGCAGTTCTCACCTGGTCCCAAATTTAATCTGACTCCAATTTTAAGTGATCATAAAATTTTGACTGTGCTTCAACTGGTAAGAACAGATCACATTTATCATTTATGACTCAATTTAGAGTTTTAATCTATATTTGTACAGGATCTATACTCTTCAGTTATACATCCAATAGGGAGCAAACGGCGCTCTGAGTTTCACACCCCGGGTTTGCATGTCTTCTCTCGGACAGTATGTCCACACTCTGAAGTTAGTCAGAGGATGTAGGGTCAGCTAATACTTTAATAGTCTGGTTGCCAACTGCTCACTCATCCTAAAAAAGTAAAAGATTTAGCCACTTCAAGACAGCTTGCTAATTTCAGCGATTAGATGATTAAAGATCTCCATGCTGACATGCTCAAAACGGCAACATTTGAACAGCTGGTTTCCTGATGATCTTCTCAGGTCAGAAACTTTATTGTTTTATTGCATCTCATGAAATTCCATAACAGTTCTCAGGGTCTGATATAATGGAGAGATTTAGCCATCCTTACACCTGGGTTTCCTCCAATCACATGCGCTATAGGGGAATTGATGAACTAAATACTAAAATAAATTACTTTTTATTTAATTATTATTTTATTACTTTAATTTAAATTAGATTATATAAATATTGTTATATCCACAGGATGTAAAATATGGTCATACTTGCAATGTATGAGTGTTGATAATAGCCAGGTAATAGGATCTAGTTAGTCATGAATTTTGACTTTGGGCCTACTCACACTATGCTTGTGTGTGAGTGCAAAACGCGCCAAAGCCCGAAACTGAAAGTGAGATGTGACTTCTAAGGGACTGTTTTATATGGATTTATTAATCATTCTTACTGTTCAGTGAACGCAAACTGCCGTAGTTTATTAAAGACGCAAACCCCTCACTGCACGACAGCTGCGCGCCTTCAGCAGACCTCCTCATTCCTGCAGCATGAGAGCTTTATGATTGTTTATGAGCGCCAAAAGTGGCGGATCTGTTCGGCGAAATATCTGACTGCGTGTCACCGCATCTCTAAGGACTGTTTGGTGAAATATTTGACTGCATGTCACTGCATATCAAACGACTGAAACGATATAACTAGAGAAAACTCCACTGTGCTCCTGAGTGAGAGAGCGCTTCTCACTGAACAGCGCAGCAGCGATGACGTAAGCGTGCCGAAGCCCAGTTGTGGTGTGAGTGCGGGCTGTCGGGGGAGACGGGAGGGGGGACAAGCGTGCTTTGGCCTGGTTTGAGGCAACTGTACCTAGTGTGAGTACGGCCTTAATATAAGGTGTTTTCATCATGACTCCACTGATATGACAAGTTGCCTATTAATTTGTACTTAACTTAGATATAGTTTTGCATTTCTTTGCTATATAATTATATAACACATTTAAGTGGTATTAAATGACCTGAGGGAAACACATTAGCAGTAAATGCAGGAAACCATCCTTTTATTCACAGCAGTCATGGTAGTTTAATTGTGCAGGGACATTTGTAGCTCCTCTTATCGCAAATTTACTGTGTATATCTGTTCATTTTGGACCCCATAAACCATTATTAATTGCCAGAGCTTGTCGCCTGTCCAAGTTTTAGCAACAACAAGTAATAAGTTGACTTCTAGTTGATCATTTGGTATCAGAAGTGGCTTATATGAAAGGCAAAGGCCTCTAGATTTTGCTTATTTGAGCACAATAAATTATGATCATGCCTTGATCATTAATGATTTCATTAGGACAGTAAGGTCTGACTTTGCTTAGACTAAAGTCTCGTCACTGAACAGAAATAATGTCCAGTATAGAATATAAAGTCCTGCTGCAGTGGAGACAGAATGAATATTATGTCTGACTCCATCATGAGCTTGGAGGACTGCATCCATACATCTCTGACATGACTCAAATCCCTGATTAATAAAGTCATCTGTAATGGCAGCGTTCCTGTAGGACTCCCAGAGTTCATCAAGATTCATCTTCAATACCCCCTCCTTCATCTTACCCCAGACATGCTTAATAATGTTCATGTCTGGTGACTGGGCTGGCCAATCCTGGAGCAGCTTGACCTTCTTTGCTTTCAGGAGCTTTGATGTGGAGGCTGAAGTATGAGAAGGAGCGCTATCCTGCTGGAGAATTGTCCCTCTCCTGTATTTTGTAATGTAATGGGCAGCACAAATGTCTTGATACCTCAGGCTGTTGATACTGTTGAAGTTATTATTTGTTGCTCTTACAGCTGAGATCAACCACAAGACTTTTGTCAGGTATTGTAGTTGTGAAAAACTGAAATCATTCAGCATAGTGACACAGAGCTGTACTGTGCTCAAAACCTGCCGGAACTACTTTCGCTTTGTGTTTATCTGACAATAATAAACAGTGTCTGTACTGTTGATCTCGGAAACTTAACGTAATGGATTTGTGCTGGGACAACATGAATGAATTGTGTGGATGAATGAACTAAATGACCTAAAAATGAGCAGTAATGCCCTACATTACTTTTCAGTGGACACGTAGTTTAGTCAGAGTAACTAGTTACTTCATAACACAGTTCAGAAGTGCTGTAAAGCAGAAAGTGAAGTGTGTGCAGTGAAGCGCTCAGGTGAGGGTTGTGTTTTTTTTCCATGACGTCTGTAGATGAAGCGCTCTCCACTGTGCGAAAGGTCTGTAATTCAACGAGAGCCGCTACAAGAGGCTCATCAGGGTCAATTAGCCCTTTAAAACCACTTATTACATTAGACTCTTCACAGCTGAACTCATCTGCTGATTGGCCAATTGTGTTAAGTTACTGGTTTGTTCCTTTTGAAAAAGATTTGAAGGAAGAAACCCAAGTACTATTGATTTCTGAGACAATGCTAATCATTTTCCATGAAGGAAAGAAAAAGAGATATATATAGAGAGAGAGGATAGAGAGAGAGAGAGACTTTTAACAACTCTTTAATTACAACTACAAAATTACAATTACAAAAACATGTATATACACACAAAAAAAAAATAATAAAATAATAATCAATAACACACAAAATAAATAATAATAAAACAATGATAAAAAAACAATACCACCAAGTTTACAGCAATATATCACAACCTCCTTCTTCATTAGGTTGACATAAAATATTTTCATCACCCCATACAAGAAAGAAAGAATCAACATCATTTAGCAATTCATAATATTTATACTCCATTACTAGCCTGCTTTTTACCAAAATTTTGAAAAAGTCCAAAGGATCAGTATTGCTGTCAAACAGTATTTTATTTTTTCTTGTTAACCATACTGCCAGTTTTGCCTTACCTAATAGAAAATTTGTTAAAACTATTTTTTTATTATTTAAAGCATTGTATTTTGGTCCAAAGATAAAAAGACTATTAGTAAAAATGAAGCCAAATTTCTGACATAAGTCTCTCAACATGTCAAACCATCTAAAAAGCCTTGAACATCCAATAAACAGGTGAGCCATTGTTTCTGAAAGGCCACAAAATATACATTCATCTCCTTGTATCGGATTTAAATGATTCTTGTAACGATTTGTTGCCAATATCCAATTAGAGATCCGCCATTGTAAATCTCTGCTTCTTTTTTCAATTGTTACTTTATATAATGACCTCCAACATCCTTTTGGAGAGAGAGAGAGAGAGAGAGAGAGAGAGAGAGAGAGAGAGAGAGAGAGAGAGAGAGAGAGAGAGGAAAGAGAGGTTTAAACAGCTTTATTATATACAATTATTTTTTTAACAAAACATTCTCAATCCATTAAATGTTCATTCACATCATATTTCATTCATCTTTGAGTCGATTATAAAACCAAAATTAAAAAATGAAACCCAACTACCTTATTATTGTTTTTATAAATTAAGTACAAGCTGTTCTTCATAAACACTACATAAAATGCTTCCTAGACACCACTTGTCTTCAAATGTTGTTAGATCTCTTACCAATTTATAGAAAGTAAATTCAATTTTCAATCTATTTGCAATTAAACCTTTTACATTATCACTGGATCTATTCCACCAGCACCTGATATTTTGTTTTTTCTAGTTTTCCAAATAGACAATTTTGCTGTGCCAATAACATAATTTAAAAGAGTAAAAAGGATCTTTTTAGACATTCTATATATTACTCCCCCTATAAAAATACATTCAGAAAAGGTTTCACCAAAACCTCTAAACCAGTCTTTTAAACATTAAAAAGGTCTTCCAATCTTGTACAACTTAAAAACAAAAGTTCTACATTCTCTTCCTTACCACAAAAAGCACACTCCCTCCTAACTATTGGAGAGAGAGAGAGAGAGAGAGAGAGAATTGGAATAAAAGTTTAATTGAACGAACACAATTAGAATTTGCTAAAAACATATTACATATTCACAGAAACACATCTAACATTGCCTGCAGGGCTGAACTGGGTTTATACCCGCTAAACTTGGAGATTCAGAAACGAGCTGTTCAGTTCTGTCCGCACCTGCATCAGTCGGACCCCCAGTCTGTCCAATATAAAGCCCTTCTGGCTAATGAAAAACCTACAGTGTCTCATCCTCTAAACACACTGGTATCTGAGCTACTGAAAAAAACACAAACCGAACCCGTCCCCAAACAAAACCTTCACAAACAAATTGACAAAACATTAAAATATAACTATGATGAAAAACTAAAAACTGAATTCAACCTTCAGACTAAACTTAAATGTTATTCGGCCCTAAATAGAACCACACAGTTGGAAAATTATTTATCATTAAAACAATTAAAAGAAAAAAACATTTTTTTTAAAATATCGCCTCTGTGATCATGACCTAGACATAGAAAAAGGCAGACATAAAAAATCCTGGACTCCTAAGGAAAAGAGAATATGTAAACAGTGTGACACAAACCAAATAGAGGATGAGACAGACTTCCTTCTGTTTTGCCCCAAATACAGCACGACTAGAGAAATATTTTTCCACCAATTTGAAACATTGATCAATTCATTTTTTAACTTAAATGACTCAGAAAAACTTTACCATGTACTCGGAGAGGACGAATTGACATTTAGACTAAAATATGTATACACCCTACACACCATAAGAAATGGTTAATAGAAATTTGTGTATCTTATTTAAATAATTTAAACTTTTTACTATTATTATTATTATATTTATCAAATGTATTGTTTTTTTGTGTGTGTCATTATATCTTATCTGTATTACTATTAATTATTATTTTCAATGGTTTTAATATGTTTCATATTTGAAATGCTTTGGCAATACTGTACTTAATGTCATGCCAATGAGAGAGAGAGAGAGAGAGAGAGAGAGAGAGAGAGAGAGAGAGAGAGAGCGAGAGAGAGAGAGATGTTGGCCGGTGCTGCACACTGGCTAAAAATAATTCATTTGATTCACTAATTTTTTTTTCAAGGTAAGTGGTTGCAAAAAATTTATACAGAGTAAATTTAAACAAACACATTAAGTTAAACACTACTAAATTATTATTATTATTTGTTTAAATTCAGCCCATTTCAATTGTTTGCAACCAGGGCCAGCACATCCATAAAGGCGACCTAGAATAGTGAGGGCGGTGTTCATGACTCCCTTCCGCCCTAGTCCTCACTTTCATCCGCGACACCCCCCTTATCCTTCCCGCCCCGGTCCTCACTTTCATCTTTCATCCACGACACCCCCCTCATCCTTCCCGCCCCGGTCCTCACTTTCATCTTTCATCCACGACACCTTCCCCCACCCCACATCCCTTTCCCGGTTTTCACTTTGTGAACTGGTCACTTTTGTTTTTGGTTGAGGGCGGCGTGATCGCCCTTTGGGCACCAGTTCAGTTTACTCTGTTTGCAACCAGTCATCTTTAAAAAATAAAAAATTTGTAAATCCAATGAATCATTTGTGCACTTGTATTGTAATGTAAGTAATGTGTATTTATATAGCACATTTATTGTGTATGGTCACACACCCAAAGTGCTTCACAGTCATGAAGGGGGTCTCTCCACACCACCAGTGTGCAGCTCCACTTGGATGATGCGATGGTAGCCACAGGACAACAACGCCAGTGCTTCACCACACACCAGCTATTGGTGGACTGGAGAGACAGTGATAGAGCCAATTCAGTGCATGTGGATGATTGGGAGGCCATGATGGGCCAATGGAGGGAATTTGGCCAGGAAACCAGGCTTACTCACTGAGGCCCTGTATTGTAGTCCAAGAGTTATTGTGAGTGAGATCCAGCGATCTATGGAGTTATGATCGCTGGAAATTGTGACAACTGTCTGAATGCATCATTTGAATCAGTGAATCATACACTGGAGTCTCACTCTAAATTGAACATTTGAATCAGTTTGTTGCTGACTCTTGAACTTTTTAGTTTAATTACCTTTTCTCACTATTAACCACTGGTTTATTACCAACCTATTGGTAATATAATTTACATTTTATTAGTATTTATAAAGGGCATATTCTGCCTGATGTTATTAAACATCCCTACCGATGCCTAAACTAGTGCATATAATGAAATGTTATGAGTGGTATAGTATAAACTGGTATATAACACCCAACTACTATCTTAAAAATATTAAAAAGCAGTAAATTAGGAGTTTGAGGCAAATAACTGAGGATTGCTGGATTTATTAATAGTGAGAATCGTACCTTGCAATAAAGTGGTGACCATTAATTGCTTTCTAATATATATATATATATATATATATATATATATATATATATATATATATATATATATATATATATATATATACACACAGTTGAAGTCAGAATTATTAACCCCCTGTATAATTAGACCGCTTGTTTATTTTTCCCCAATTTCTGTTTAATGGAGAGCACATTTCTTCAACACATTTATTATCATAATAGTTTTAATAACTCATCTCTAATAACTGATTTATTTTATCTTTGCCATGATGACAGTAAATAATTTTTTAGATATATCGATAGATTCTAGATATTTTCAAAACTCTTCTATACAGCTTAAAGTGACATTTAAAGGCTATAACTAGGTTAATTAGGTTAACTAGGCAGGTTAGGGTAATTAGGCAAGTTATTGTATAATGATGGTTTGTTCTGTAGATTATCGAGAAAAATATAGCTTAAAGGGGCTAATAATTTTGTCGCTAAAATGGTGTATAAAAAATTTAAAACTTCTTTTATTCTAGCCGAAATAAAACAAATAAGACTTTCTCCAGAAGAAAAAATATTATCAGACATACTGTGAAAATTTCCTTGCTCTGTTAAACATCATTTGGAAAATATTAAAAAAAGAAGAAAAAAATTCAAAGGGGGCGAATAATTCTGACTTCAACTGTGTATATATATATATAATTATATAATTATATATATATATATATATATATATATATATATATATATATATATATATATATATATATATATATATATATATATATATATATATATATATATATATATATAGTGGCACACCTTTCGTGCAAATCCTTATGTACCACCTTTTGCAGCTTCAATTCCAACAACCAGTATTTGCAAAAACGCGAGTAAGACCGAATCTTCTTTTAAAAAAGGTTTACTGAACAAATGCAAACAAAATACAAAGTTACAATAGACTCGATCAGCTCGGTCAAAAAACTGTGTTGCTTCCAACATCCATAACTGCAATCTGCCTAAAACGTATGAACTACAGACCTCATGACGTATTACTGTCGGAAGCCAAAATACCAAACTAAAGGTTTTTAAATTATATCAATTACTAAATTATGCATTTTAGATAATACAATCACAATGAATTCTTATTAAATTTAAATATCAATTTTTTATCATGTTTTAACCTTCACTAAATTATTATCACAAATGAATTATGCATAACTGGCTCTTACATTACCCGGCCCCTAATTGTTAGGCTGGAGGACTAATCAATTACAACTAAAAACATTAAGAGCCAAACAACTTAAACTTCAAATGTGTGTAAAGATCAACTTGTCCTTCTTTGTTACTCGTCCAACGTTGCCTCTTTCAACAGGCACAGTTTATTTACGGGTCTTTCCAAAGTGCTGGTTCTGGTCTTCAATTTCACTCTCCGCACCATTCCAGTGTAATCTGGCAGTGTTTCAACTATTTTCCCCATTACCCAAGAGTTGCGGGGAGATGAACTGTCCACCAATAGCACCACATCTCCAATCATGAAGTTTCTGCTGGGTTTCATCCATTTCTGACGCTCCTGAAGAAGTGGAAGATATTCTCGCGTCCATCTAGTCCAGAATAAATCGGCAAGATACTGAACTTGCTTCCATCTTCTTCTTGCATATGTGTCATCTTTGCAGAAGATGCCTGGGGGCATGATTGGTTGAGATTTCAGAAGCAGTAAGTGATTGGGAGTTAAAGGCTCAACGTCGTTTGCATCATCTGAGACACTTGTGAGAGGCCTGCCATTGATGATACTTTCAACTTCACACATTATCGTCTGAAGACAGTCATCATTAACTGTTTGCTCCTTCAACAGGGAATTAAGAATTCTTCGAGCCGTCCGGATTTGTCTTTCCCAAATACCGCCTTGGTGAGAAGCAGCTGGGCTATTGAATATCCATTTTATTCCTTTGGGCTGTAAAGCTCTTTCGATCTTATAATTGTCCAGCTGTTGAATAGCTTCCCTTAATTCTCTTTCAGCTGCCACAAAGTTTGTACCATTGTCAGATCTCATGATGGTGACTTGACCTCTCCTACATATAAAACGGCGAATTGCGTTGATGCAGGAGTCCGTGTCGAGGCTGTCAGCTACTTCAATGTGCACAGCTCTGAGCGTTAGACAAGTGAACATTACCCCATATCTTTTAAGGGTAACCCGGCCCCGTTTAACCTCAAACGGACCGAAGAAATCAACACCGGTGTTGGTAAAAGGAGGTTGGTGTGGGAGGAGCCGATCTTCAGGTAGGTTTGCCATCTTTTGCTCACCAACCTTTCCAGACATCCTACGGCATACTGTGCATGTGTTGATTATTTTTCTGATAGCAGAATTAGCTTGTGGAATCCAATATCTGCATCTTAGTTGTGCCAACACATAGTTACGTCCACAATGTCCTGTTCTTTGATGTATGTCCCTCAAGATCAAAGTTGCAACTTTGCTGTGTTTAGAAAGAATCGCAGGATGTTTAGCCTTTTCCGGCATAGCTGATTTGTTCAGTCTTCCACCAACCCTTAACGTGCCGTCGTAAATCACTGGATCTAATTTAGACAGTGCACTACTGCGAGTGAGTTGCTTTCCCTCCTGTAGTACCTTGATTTCCTCTCCAAAATGCTGTCTTTGACTGAACTGTATGATTTCTAATTCAGCAGTGTCCAGATCATCCAAGGTAAGTGATTCTTTTACTTCAGCAGGTTTTAGTTTCTTCATAAGTTGCTTTAATTTTGATCTTTGCTTTTCAGGGTCTTTTACAGCTTGCTTGTTTTTTAAAGCCTCTTTTCTTTCTGTTTTTTGTTTCCACAGATAACTCTTCACTTTTCCAATCCAAGCCACTGCTCGTTTAAGCTTACTCCAATCCGAATAATAGTTGATCAGCTGTTTCATTGGTTCTACATTCTCTTCTACTTTAACTGTGTTAACAACAATTGTATTTTTGACCTCTGTTACACTTCTCAAGCAATCATCTACATAAAAATTTCGCAGTACTGTCTGAACAGCATCTGGTGATGCAGCATCCTTGTGATCCTCTGCAGTTCTTCTCAGTGCATATGAGGCTACACTTGGAGAAGAAGTAGCTCCGAAGAGGTGCACTGTCATTCTGAACTCCTCCACTGGCTCATCCAATCTACCGTTGGGCCACCATAGAAAACGGAGCAAGTCTGCATCATGTTCTGGCACTTTCACTTGATAAAACATCGACTCGATGTCTGCCATTACTGCTACAGGCTCCTCTCGAAATCTAAGAAGGACACCAATCAATGAGTTGGTCAGATCAGGCCCCTGAAGCAGCTCACTATTCAGGCATTTACCCTGATACGAGGAGGTGCAGTCAAATACCACTCTTAACTTTCTTTTCTTTGGGTGGTAGACACCATGGTGAGGTATATAAAACACCCTGTTGTCATCTCTGTTCAGTTGGTCTGTGGGAACCTGGACAGCGTAGCCCTTATTGATGATGGTTTCCATAAAACTTGTGTAGTCATTAAAGAATTCAGCATTTTTTTTCAACTTTCTGAGCAAACAAGTTAAACGCTGTTCTGCCACACAGCGGTTATTAGGCATTTGCAGGTTCTTATTCCTGAGTGGCAATCCAATGCTATAATGCCCATTCTCAAAGATTGCTGTCTTCTCTACAGACCTCAAAAATTGCTTGTCTTCTACAGACATCTCCTCCTTGTCGTCATATTTGCGCTCTGGAAAATCAGTATTGTACTGCTGAACCAGTAACTTTTCAATGTCCATCAGAGATATTCTGTTAACAGAGAAATGAGATGGTTCATTTTCTGAATCCTTCAGTTCCTTCCTTACAGGACCATTCACCACCCAACCTATAGCCGTCTTCACTGCATAAGGACCTCCATCTTGACTATTAATGATGCGCCAGGGCTCCATGGCTCTTGAACAGTTAACTCCGATAAGCAGACCTACATCAGCTTCTATTTCTGGTAAGCTGACTTCCTGAAGGTAAGACCACTCTTGAATATCTGACTGTTTGGGTATATTCTCAGCATGCACAGGTATGCTGCTATGAGTGAACACTTTGGGTAGCTTAATGAACATCGTGTCTTCGAGCCCGCACACTTCTAAGTCTGATATCACAAAACTGTTCATTAGCGTTTGTTCTCCTGATGTATCTTTGCCCATAGTGCTAAGAAGTATTCTTGTGGGTTTCCCTTTAACATTCAATTTCCTTTGTAGGTCTTCCGTGCAGAATGATGCTGTGCTTCCCGGGTCCAGAAAAGCATATGTTTCTATATGCTTATTACTATTCTTTGATTTGACTTTCACGGGTACTATTGATAGCACACATTCAGTTTCTCCGGCTCCGGTAAGACCACATGACTCTTGTGTGATGGGAACTTCCATACTTGACACTTCTTTACGCTGAGCACCATCTTTATTTTCTGATGGGACAGAACTTTCTTCCTTCACTTTGTGCAAAATGTCAGGGTGCTTTAATGCACATTCTTTGCACTCTAACTTTCGTTTGCAGAATTTACTGAGGTGTCCTGGAACCAAACATCCAAAGCATAAGCCCTTTGCTCTCAGAAATTCCACTCGTTTTTCATGTGGCTGACATTTAATTTTACTGCATGAAGCAAGAGTGTGAGACTGCTGGCAGTACAAACATGGTTTAGCAAAGGCATTTGCTGGTTTAATTATGTTAGGAGGCTTGATAGGTATTTCTTGAGGTGCTTTACTTTCAGTAGCAACACTAATCGCAAAACTGCTTCCTCGAACCTCTTTCCTTGCAGGCTGCTTTTCCCTTAGACCCAGCTTTCCAGCTGTGTTTGGGCGGCTGTCTGAGATGTTACCAAACAGAGGATCTATAGCTATCTTGGCCTGGCGGTCTATGAAACTCGCCAAATCTGCAAACCTTGCTCTTCTACCTCTTCGTTCTTTAAGTTCGAAAGCTTCAACACGCCATCTTTCTTTAAGTTTGTAAGGCAGTTTGGATATCACTGTCCTCATGTTGGTAGGATTATCCATTTCTTCCAAAAATTCAATATCCTCCATAGAGTTACGACATCCAATCAAAAACATTGCGTAAGCATTTAATGCTTTCCCATCATCTGTTCTCACTTGTGGCCATTTGAGTGCCTTCTCTATGTATGCATTGGCAGTCACAAGTTCATCTCCATAATGCTTATGAAGTAACTTCTTAGCCTCGTGATAACCTTTGCTAGGTGGCATGTGAGCACAGCTACGAACGAGTTCTTGAGGCTCACCGTCTGTAAACTGCTCCAAGAAGTATAATTTATCTTGATCATTTTCTGTCTTCTGCTCAATTACATGTTCAAATGCCCTCATGAAGGATTTGTACTGGAGTGCATCACCTTTGAACACTGATATGTCTTTTGTTGGCAACTGAGAAAGCTGTTGTTGCTTTACTAGTAGCTCAGTAATTACATTCTGCCTTTGCATGATTGTCAAAATGTCATCACTTCTATTATTCTGAGTTATAAGACTTTGATGAGAGACTGGTTGTGGCTGCTGTGGTATTTGTGAGGGCTGCATTCGTGCTGGTACATGAACATTTACATTAGCTTGTGTCGGTAGCGTAATGCTTACTCTTTCCTTCTTCACATTCTCACTTGATATTTTACGCACTGATGCATAACTATTCATACCAACTTCAGACCTCTCATACTCTTTGAGCACTTTTAATTTTGCTTGGCTTTCAGCTAGCGCAGTCTCCATTTCTAATTCTTCTTTTTCAGCCTTAATTCTAGCTGTTTCCATCTCAAACTGCTGCTTAATCCTTGCCACCTCAAATTCAAGCTCTCGCTTTTTCTTCATCGCTGATGCACGTTCCAGCAGAGCAGCATGTTCTGCTTCCTGTTTAGCACGTGTAGATGATAAATATGAAATGCTTGATGTACGACTTACATGAGATCCACATGAGTGAGCTTTGGCACCACTGCTGACCCCTATCTGGGAGATACTGTCACTTGGTAAAACAGCCTCTTGATGCTCATTTATTCCATCATGATTTTCTGACTGCTCAGTTTCTTTCTCCATAGATTCTTGCATATCTGCAACCCATGTTTTAGTTGTTTTTATGAAGTCTTTAAACATCACCATTTTTGGCTCAAACCAATCAACATGGTCAAACATTTTTTCTTCTTCAGTCCACAAATTGCCAACTTCTTTATTAAGTGTAATGAACTCATTTAGATACTGCTCAAAATCACTTTCCAACATATCCTTCACTTCTTGTACATTTTGAGTATCTCTCTTCATTGTCTCTATCTCCTTCATTTTGTCTGTTAGAGCTCGCAAAGTTTGTTTCCTTTTTGCTATCAGCCGTCGCAATCTCTCCTCTAATCCCTTCTCTGTCAGTTTACGTGATCTTCCTGACTCCACCCCATCTTCGCCTTCGCATATATTAACTTCTTCATCAGCCATCGTATTTGTTGCGGAGCTTATGCTTATGTCGCGTGCACAAAGTTTAAAGCACTTTCTTCAAATTGCTTTTCATAAAGAACTGAATGCCAACAACCTTTCTATAATCACACAATTCCACACTGACTGAATCCACTTTGTCACTCACGTGCGCTCTCTGACAGAGGGAGAGATTCAGCGCTCTCACTGACCATGCGGTTAATTCTTTCACTTTCGTTTTTCTCCGCACGTGGGAATTCCTCATTCATCCATATGCGTCTCCTCCTCACAATACTCAAAAAACAAAAAGTACGTTCCAATACCTTTTCCTGGAGGAAGCTGTAATGAATTATCAGTTCGTTGATCAGTTCGTCGAGCCGTGCAATAAGGCAATCCAAGGAGATTCCATTGACATCTTCTTAGCGAGTTTTTTGACTAATATAGTGGCACACCTTTCGTGCAAATCCTTATGTACCACCTTTTGCAGCTTCAATTCCAACAACCAGTATTTGCAAAAACGCGAGTAAGACCGAATCTTCTTTTAAAAAAGGTTTACTGAACAAATGCAAACAAAATACAAAGTTACAATAGACTCGATCAGCTCGGTCAAAAAACTGTGTTGCTTCCAACATCCATAACTGCAATCTGCCTAAAACGTATGAACTACAGACCTCATGACGTATTACTGTCGGAAGCCAAAATACCAAACTAAAGGTTTTTAAATTATATCAATTACTAAATTATGCATTTTAGATAATACAATCACAATGAATTCTTATTAAATTTAAATATCAATTTTTTATCATGTTTTAACCTTCACTAAATTATTATCACAAATGAATTATGCATAACTGGCTCTTACAATATATATAATTTAATGAACACTGCATCTGAAGCTCAGAGAAACCTGCCTTGTGAAGTTTTAACAGGACAAACATTAGCAAACCCAAAGTGAACGTCCTGTAATGCTGCGCTTTTCCTCCTCCTGATGTGTTATCATTGGTCTGATGGAAGCGAGGCTGAGTCTTAACTGATGGCGAACAAACTGCGGTTCCAGCTTACTTTGCAGGATGTTTTCAGCATGTTTCCCAGCAAATGTTTTCCCGCTCAACTTTATCTCTTAGCTTTTTTCACCCCCTCTTGAAGTTTCTGAACAGATAAAGTGTTGGCCTGTGTGAATATGAATTAGGTTTGGAGGAAGGCTCGCTGCCGGGAACTGGAAAACTCTTTATTTAATTAAAATTTGTTGCATGTTTTTGCTCACACTGGCTCATTTGCTTCCCTCTCCAATATCTTTTTTTATTCTTATGACTTTTCTGTTAACCTTAAATATGCATGGGTAGTTTAACTAATACATATGAAGTTTCACAAACTAATAGGCAAGTAATTAAGCAAGTACTTGTATAATGATGGTATCTTCTATAGATTATCGAGAAAAAAATATAGCTTAAAGGGGCTAATAATTTTGTCCCTAAAATGGTGTTTAAAAAATTTAAAACTTCTTTTATTGTAGCCGAAATAAAACAAATAAGACTTTCTCCAGAAGAAAAAATATTATCAGACATACTGTGAAAATTTCCTTGCTCTGTTAAACATCATTTGGAAAATATTTTAAAAAGAAGAAAAAAATTCAAAGGGGGCTAATAATTCTGACTTCTACTGTATTTCTGTGCTTTTCTAGAAGTGATCATGCGCTCAATCTTATTGCTAACGCTGGGCTACATTGTGCATTTTTTATACACAAAAATAAACTCATAAAGACAATTCCTAGATTTAATATTTCCCTTGCTGAAATTTTGTTTAATATTAGATCTCTTAAACTTATTAATAATAAGAAGTTTCTAAAAGCTTATGATAATCTCTTTTCTTAATAATCGAGACTTATTTATTCTCTCTCTCTTCCCTAACTTTTGTTATTGTATTTCTCCTCAATGCAGTGATGTCATTTTTCTTGAAGTTAATTAAAAATTCATAAGTAAATATATTAATTACTGTGCAGCCTTCATCATTAACAATAACACACACACAAAACAGCGATGTTATTTACAGTATATCTTAAAGGGATGGTTCATGAAGTGAAGTTTCACAAACTAATTTGGAGAGGAGCTCGTGATATGATTAACTGCAGCTGGCCACTCATCTACACTCATTAGCTAGCCAATCAGATCGATCCTAACTCACTATAAGTAGCCTATAAGAACTATTCCCTTATCTTCGTTTTCCCGAAGAAACCCCCCATCCACCCCTTCTCCTCCTTTCCTCCTTTACCAGGGGGAGCTCTCAAGAACCACCTGATCTCGTACTCCCCTCACATGCTCTACGGACCAGGCGGGAGCCCTGGGCTCAACTATCTCCGAGCTCAGGGTTCTCTCCCGGGACAGCATGCCAAACCTGCTAACTTGCTAACAAGTTGTCAAACAGTATCTAAGTGTCAACTCTTGAAACTATGTATTTAAAAGCATACTGTATTTATTTCCTATAGCAGTACATCTGCAATCAATAATTTATTAAGCTCATTATGGTCAACTATTTTTAAAATGTTTTCTTTTGAAGGCAGGTTGCTGAAAACAGATATTTTAGGATAGTTTGTGGTTTGCTCAGATTTAGACTTCTAGTGTTGCAATGATTTAAGATCTAAATTAAGTACTAAAATGCTATTAAAAATTTTTCTCAGAGCAAAACAATATGAGTAGCTGCACTGCATCTTTATTTGTACTTTACATCAAGCACCACAATGGAATTAAGTGTTGTTTTTAAAGTTTTTAATGTCAAGTTTTTGTGCATATTTTGCCAAATTCAGTGTGTTCACTTTGTTTCTGTCCAAAAAAAAATAAAGAAGAAAGAAAGTTGAACTTTAAGGGATCTGTAACGTAAGGATGCTGACAATGAAGATTCAATTAACACTAGAATTACTGACTTTTTTTATTTTCTGGTGCAAGTGCCGAGGTGTTGTTCATCCCTGCTGAGATTCTCACACTTCTTCAGCTCGATTCTCCTCCTGCTTTTGTTGTGCAAACCACCCATTAGCTGTGAGCCTGGCACATTTGTTTACTCACACTATGCTATTCGAACCATGCTCAGGCCAGTTTCCCGCATCATTTGAGAAGAGTTCAAAATCCGACTCCAGCGCGGTTCAGTTGGCCCGGTTGGAAGAGGTGTGCCAGAGCGCGGTTCACTTGGTAGTGCCTACAGGTAGGCTCAGAAGGCTAGTATTACCCATTCACATGGGTAATCAGCTGTAGATTATTTATACTTCATTTATTCATTCCTTCATTTTCTTTTCGGCTCAGTCCCATTATTAATCTGGGGTCGCCACAGTGGAATGAACCGCCAATTTATCCAACATATGTTTTACGCAGTGGATGCCCTTCCAGATGCAACCCACCCCTTAAAGTTTATTTATGTTAATATATTTATTTATAAAATTTCCTATTAATTGTATTTTATTAATTTCTACCCCAACCGCCACAGTAAATTAATAAAAGATCTGGATCTGGAGTCTATTAGTATAGCTGATTAACCATAACAGCCTTCTGCGCCTACCAGTAGGCACAGAAGGCCCCTACTAGCCCATATCTATCAGCTGATAACCACTTAAAGCGCCTATTCAGTCGAGTAATAACATTCGAAGCAGGTGATATTCTACCCAAATTGGGTTTAAATAACCCAGCATTTCTTTGCGTGTTTGAAGAAAGCTGGAAAACTGTAACCACTGACTTCCATAAAACAAATACTAGGTAAGTCAATGGTTACAGTTTTCCTGCATTCTTCAAAGTATCTTCCATTGTGTTCAACAGAAGAAAAAAGTTTGGGCCCACTTGAGAGGGAGAATAAATGATGACATCATTTTCAGTTTCAAGAGTTCACACTTAAATATTGTCAGGGAGAGAACCCTGAGCTCGGAGATAGTTGAGCCCAGGGCTCCCGCCTGGTCCATAGAGCATGTGATGGGAGTACGAGATCAGGTGGTTCTTGAGAGCTCCCCCTGGTAAAGGAGGAAAGGAGGAGAAGGGGTGGATGGGGGGTTTCTTCAGGAAAACGAAGATAAGGGAATAGTTCTTATAGGCTACTTATAGTGAGTTAGGATCGAACTGATTGGCTAGCTAATGAGTGTAGATGAGTGGCCAGCTGCAGTTAATCATATCACGAGCTCCTCTCCAAATTAGTTTGTGAAACTTCACTTCATGAACCATCCCTTTAAGATATACTGTAAATAACATCGCTGTTTTGTGTGTGTGTTATTGTTAATGATGAAGGCTGCACAGTAATTATTATATTTACTTATGAATTTTTAATTAAATTCAAGAAAAATGACATCACTGCATTGAGGAGAAATACAATAACAAAAGTTAGGGAAGAGAGAGAGAATAAATAAGTCTCGATTATTAAGAAAAGAGATCATCATAAGCTTTTAGAAACTTCTTATTATTAATAAGTTTAAGAGATCTAATATTAAACGAAATATAATTAAATATTAAATCTAGGAATTGTCTTTATGAGTTTATTTTTGTGTATAAAAAATGTACAATGTAGCACACCGTTAGCAATAAGATTGAGCGCATGATCACTTCTAGAAAAGCACAGAAATACAGTTGAAGTCAGAATTTTTCGCCCCCTTTGAATTTTTTTCTTCTTTTTAAAATATTTTCCAAATGATGTTTAACAGATTCAGGAAATTTTCACAGTATGTCTGATAATATTTTTTCTTCTGGAGAAAGTCTTATTTGTTTTATTTCGGCTAGAATAAAAGAAGTTTTAAATTTTTTAAACACCATTTTAGGGACAAAATTATTAGCCCCTTTAAGCTATATTTTTCTCGATAATCTACAGAACAAACCATCATTATACAAGTACTTGCTTTATTACCCTAACCTGTCTAGCTAACCTAATTTACTCTCATCATGGCAAAGATAAAATAAATCAGTTATTAGAGATGAGTTATTAAAACTGTTATGATTAGAAATTTGCTGAAGAAATGTGCTCTCCATTAAACAGAAATTGGGGGAAAAAATAAACAAGCGGTCTAGTTATTCAGGGGGGCTAATAATTCTGACTTCAACTGTATATAGTGTATAAACTAATTTCAATCATATTTAAACAAGGAAGATAAAAAATAATAATAATGTTATTTCGAAGAAATTTTACATGAGTGCAATTATAGAATAAGTGAAATAAAGTTTCTTCAAAGCTCTGATGTTTGCTTACAAAGTGACTTCTGGCTTTGCTCCTTCTTGTCTGCTCTCACTTCTGCAGATCTATGTGCCCTGCAGAAACTTGTGAATGAACGTTGCCTCGTGGTTCCATCCCAAAGAGGGAAGAAATCACTTTCCCGAACTCTCGCATTCAATCTGCCCAGTTGGTGGAATAAACTCCCTAACTGCATCAGAACGGCAGAGTCACTCGCTGTCTTCAAGAAACCATTAAAAACTCAACTATATAGTCTCAATTTCCCTTCCTGATCTGCAATTGCCTCTCTGGCTCCACTTCTAACTGTACTACAATAAAAAAATTACTAATGTTTTGCTTCTTAGACTTTACACACCTGAAACTTGTCTATAGCACTTATTCATTGTTGCTCTTATAGTTGTGTAAATTGCTTCCTTGTCCTCATTTGTGAGTCGCTTTGGATAAAAGCATCTGCTAAATGACTAAATGTGAATGTAAATGTAATTCTTTTCCATAAGAAAGGTGATTATTAATTAGTTGTATTAAAGCAGCTTGAATTTCCAAAAGAAATGTTTCCAAAGGCTGAACAGTAATACAGGACGGGCAGCTGCTATTGTGACATCCCTCAGGCTCCGCCCACTCTACCTCAGCCTCATAAATCACATGTAATCTTGTTGTGCGAGTGTGTTTTTTCCCTCAACATGGGACGTTTAGGTCCAGGTGAGATTACAGATGTGAGTGTTGACTCGGGCTCGTCCCGCTGATCTGAAAGGTAATTGTGTGTCTCTCCTGCTCGGTTCCTCCTCCGCGCTCAAGGACGAGGCGTCCAGCGTCGGCCATTGTGATTTTCAGCAAATGGGGCTTCCTGCGGTCCTTTTAAAAAGCAGCTGGACGCCCTTTAGATGTGCCCTTGACAAGACGACCAAACAGACCTGCCACTGTGTTATTGTGTTACAGGCACACTACTCTGACACACACACACACCTCGCCCTACAGCAGGATGATTATAAATCAAAGATATTATCTTAATGGCAGGGAGTCTGGAATGGACGATTACTTGTCTGGCTTTGGTTTCTCATTAGTGCATCTTTTCCTCTTGTTAAGCAGACTCATTGCGAATACATTTTAAATTAAATATGTGCAATTTTTGCTATTTTATTAGCGTTTTTATTTAGCGTTCTATTTTATTGCGTTTATTGCAATAATTGTGCCTTATTTTGCACAATACGTTGCTCTGGGTATGTTTTCTTGCACATTTCAGATGACAAATCCACTAGAGGCCACTGTCTATATTTTTGCGAATATTAAATATGCTAGTTAGGGTGTGTTTTACTGCATATTTTAAATGTCAAATCCACTAGAGGGCGCTGTCTACATTTTGCAATAATTCAATGTTACTTAGGGTGTGTTTTCTTGCACATTTCAGATGACAAATCCACTAGAGGACACTGTCTACACTTTTGCGAATATTATATACGCTACTTAGGGTGTGTTTTATTGTACATTTCAAATGACAAATCCACTAGAAGGCGCTGTCCACATTTTTGCGAATACTAAATATGCTAGTTAGGATATGTTTTATTGCATGTTTTAAAAGACAAATCCACTAGTGGGCACTGTCTACATTTTTGCAAATAATTAAATGTCACTTAGTATGTGTTTTGTTGCACATTTCAGATGACAAATCCACTAGAGTGTACTGTCCACATTTTAGCAATAATTAAAGGGCCATGAAACCCCCTCGTTTTCACACCTCTACTTTGGAAAAAGTCAGAAAAGTGGGCGTGTCCAGCTCTGTTTAGGGGGGAGTGTCGGAGAAACTAAAGTTAGAGAGTGTGGGAGTGTCTATCTGGGCATGTGCGAGTTTCAGAGTCAAAATACACACACACACACACAGGAGAAAGTGGTGGTGTTTAACCTACATGGACATCTGTGGTCGAATTATTTGCCAAATTATTAAATGGTGGACTTTAACTGCAGTTTGGCGAGATATTTGATTGGAGGAACTGCTCTAAGCGTGTATTTTGCATGCAATGTTTGATACCGCACGGCGAATGAGAGAAAAAAACCCTCCGCATTTCCCGGAAACTTAGATGCACACGGCAGGTAGTGTCAGAAAGCCGCGTGTGTTATTCTGGTCACAAAATGCGGTGAAAATCCTACACGAGGTTAAAGTTTGGTTGTGGTGCTAACATGTTTACACTCGGTGCAATAGTTAACTTAGTTCGATACGAACAAGCTGAATAAACAAAGAGCACTGGTCGCTCACTTACCAAATCTGTAGAGACAGGACAATCACCAGCAACTAGAGCCGCGTCTTTATTAAGAGGAGACTACAAGCGAATCCAGATCTCAGCGTTTGCAGATGAGAACAGCTCTCAGGTAAACAATAATCCTCCTTAGACACGTAAGTTATTGTTGTCGAGCGTCGCATACACTGTAATCCACACGTGACTCCAGCTGAGCTCTCACAGAGAGAAAATGAAAACAAAACTTAACGGCAGCAAACTATAAAAGCAACACTTCACGCTTGTTTTGCTAATACAACGTGGCGTCTCTGTCATCTAAACACTGTGACAGTAATGAATATTAATGAAGTTGCACAATAGAGTGCGCTGATTGGTTTGAACCAAGCTTTACTCATGCATTAATGCATCACACTGTAAGACGTAATAAGACACACTCTGGCACAGACGTCCAGTCTGCACGCTGGAATACACGCTATTATGTCATGACCGTGACGCAGCTTCAAAAATTCGTTTCAAACCGGAAGTATAAATTTGCTTGAAATAACGAAAAAACAACCAATTTACACTTTAGTGAAATATAGGTGTCCTAACAGTGTTTTTAGCAGTGTGGGACACATATACGACTGTCAACAGCTCAAAACGTGTGTTCTGGTGTTTCGTGACACTTCAGATTTCTTGCACATTTCAGATGACAAATCCACTAGAGGGTGCTATCTACATTTTAGCGATAATTAAATATGCTAGTTAGGGTGTGTTTTCTTGCACATTTCAGATGACAAATCCACTAGAGGGCGCTGTCTACATTTTTGCAATTATTGTATACGCTTCTTAGGGTGTGTTTTATTATACATTTCAATTGACAAATCCGCTAGAGGGCACTGTCTACACTTTTGCGAATATAAAATATGCTAGTTAGGGTATGTTTTATTGCATGTTTTAGATGACAAATCCACTAGAGGACACTGTCTACACTTTTGCGAATATTAAATCTGCTAGTTAGGGTGTGTTTTATTGTACATTTCAAATGACAAATCCACTAGAAGGCGCTGTCCACATTTTTGCGAATATTAAATATGCTAGTTAGGATATGTTTTATTGCATGTTTTAGATGACAAATCCACTAGTGGGCACTGTCTACATTTTTGCAAATAATTAAATGTCACTAAGTATGTGTTTTGTTGCGCATTTCAGATGACAAATCCACTAGAGGGTGCTATCTACAATTTACCGATAATTAAATATGCTAGTTGGGGTGTGTTTTCTTGCACATTTCAGATGACAAATCCACTAGAGGGCGCTGTCTACATTTTTGCGAATATTGTATACGCTTCTTAGGGTGTGTTTTATTGTACATTTCAATTGACAAATCCACTAGAGGGCGCTGTCTACACTTTTGCGAATATTAAATATGCTAGTTAGGGTATGTTTTATTGCATGTTTTAGATGACAAATCCACTAAAGGGCGCTGTCTACACTTTTGCGAATATTAAATATGCTAGTTTCTGGGCCAGACGGAATCTGGAGACGTTTTTTGCTATTTCTGGAGAGAATTTTAGTAAAAAATCTTATTCGGAATCTCAGTTATTTTGGGAGTATTGTAACTAAAACCTTAATATGTGAAATAAAAAATTATATCTTTTTAACTTTTACTTAAAGTTTAAAATGCAAATCCAATTAGATTCACTGTATTTGGTAAACAAAGCAAGTCTCTCACATAATATATCTACTAAAAGACAGAAAATATTACCGTACAAACTGCATTGTACATAAACCAGATGAACATTTTCATATTAGTCAATAACATTTCTGTAAATAATTTAAAAACTATAAATATAGATTTACACACATTTACTCAAGTAAATAAACAGAATCAATGATGGGCTAAAAATCTGCGGAATTCTGCGTAAATCTGCCCGCGCAGATTCTGTGTCGGCCTAGAGATAACTAATCCACTAGAAGGTGCTGTCCACATTTTTGCGAATATTAAATATGCTGCTTAGGGTGTGTTTTATTGTACGTTTCAGATGACAAATCCACTAGAGGGTGCTGTCTACATTTTTACGAATATTAAATATGCTAGTTGGGGTGTGTTTTATTGCATGTTTTAGATGACAAATCCACTAGAGAGCACTGTCTACATTTTTGCAATAATTAAATATGTTACTGAGGGTGTGTTTTATTGTACATTTCAGATGACTAGTCCACTAAAGGGTGCTGTCTGCACTTTTGCGAAAATTAACTATGTTACTTATGATGTGTTTTCTGGCACATCTCAGATGACAAGTCCACTAGAGGGCACTGTCTACATTTTTGCAATAATTAAATATGTTACTGAGGGTGTGTTTTATTGTACATTTCAGATGACTAGTCCACTAAAGGGTGCTGTCTGCACTTTTGCGAAAATTAACTATGTTACTTATGATGTGTTTTCTGGCACATCTCAGATGACAAGTCCACTAGAGGGCACTGTCTACATTTTTGCGATAATTAAATATGTTACTTAGGGTGTGTTTTATTGTACATTTCAGATGACAAATCCACTAGAGGGTGCTGTCTGCACTTTTGCGAAAATTAAGCATGTTACTTAGGTTGTGTTTTCTTGCACATTTCAGATGACAAGTCCACTAGAGCGTGCTGTCTACATTTTTGCGAATCTGAAATGCGGGTGTGTTTTGTTGTACCTTTTGTACTTGTTTAGATGCCCTTTAGATGTGCCCTTGACAAGACATCCAAATAGACCTGCCACTGTTTTGCATGTTTTAGATGACAAATCCACTAGTGGGCACTGTCTACATTTTTGCAATAATTAAATGTTACTTAGGGTGTGTTTTCTTGTACATTTCAGATGACTAATCCACTAGAGAGCACTGTCTACATTTTAGCGATAATTAAATATGCTACTGAGGGTGTGTTTTATTGTACATTTCAGATGACAAGTCCACTAGAGGGCGCTGTCTACATTTTTGCGAATCTGAAATGCGGGTGTATTTTGTTGTACCTTTTGTACTTGTCTAGATGCCCTTTAGATGTGCCCTTGACAAGACATTCAAATAGACCTGCCACTGTGTTATTGTGTTACAGGCACCGTACACTGACAAACACACACATACACAAACACACACACTTCCTTTCCCTACAGCAGGATGATTGAAAATCAAAGATATGATCTTAATGGCAGGGAGTCTGGAATGGACGATTATTTGTCTGGCTTTGGTTTCTCATTAGTGCATCTTTTCCTCCTGTTAAGCAGACTTGCACGGCAAAGATGCTTTTCTAACTTGCGGCTTTTGTCGTTTTTAAGCAAGAATCATTCTCTAGACAAGCAAAAAATATTTTCTTGTTTTCATAAATGAGGAGTCAAAACTAAAGGAGTTTTTCCTTAAAACAAGCAAATAATCTGCCAAAATTAATCTAGCTTTTGCATTGAAATAAAATTGTTTAGCTTGCCCCATTGGCAGATTATTTTACTTGTTTTAATAAATAATAATTCAAGCGAGAATGACGCCATCTAAAACTTTCTATCGTACATCACACCCACCAAAAGAGTACCATTGGTATCCTTACGCCCCATTCACACAGGGCTTCGGCGTCAACGCTTGACTGAGGGCATGTCTAAAGTTGGGGCTAACGCGATCGTCATAGCCAATGAAATTCAGTCAGCAATAGGTCACTTTCTAGCTGGTGTATTTGCATACAGCGATCTAATTGGCTGACGCTTCTGCCGGCGCTTGAAAAGTTGAGCTAGTCCCAACGTCTGCAGAGAGCAAAGCCTCTGAAGCGGCGCTGACGGATCCACAATGCAGTTCGGCAACAAATTTTTTTTGTGAATATTAAATATGCTACTCAAGGTGTGTTTTATTGTACGTTTCAGATAACAAATCCACTAGAGGGCGCTGTCTACATTTCTGCAAATGTGAACTATGCTACTCAGGGTGTGTTGTCTTGCACATTTCAGATGACAAATCCGCTAGAGTGCACTGTCTACATTTTTGCGAATATTAAATATGCTAGTTAGGGTGTGTTTTATTGCATGTTTTAGATGACAAATCCACTAGAGGGCGCTGTCTACATTTTCATCCATTCCAGACTCCCTGCCATTAAGATAATATCTTTGATTTTTAATCATCCATTCACACAGGGCTTCAGCGTCAACGCTTGACTGAAGGCGTGTCTGAAGTTGGGGCTGACGCCATTTGGCAATGAATATTTTTTTGCGAATATTAAATATGCTATTTAGGGTGTGTTTTATTGTACGTTTCAGATGACAAATCCACTAGAGGGCGCTGTCTACATTTCTGCAAATGTGAAATATGCTACTCAGGGTGTGTTGTCTTGCACATTTCAGATGACAAATCCATTAGAAGGCGCTGTCCACATTGTTGCGAATATTAAATATGCTAGTTGTGGTGTGTTTTATTGCATGTTTTAGATGACAAATCCAGTAGAGGGCACTGTCTACATTTTCGTCCATTCCAGACTCCCTGCCATTAAGATAACATCTTTGATTTTCAATCATCCATTCACACAGGGCTTTAGCGTCAACGCTTGACTGAAGGCGTGTCTGAAGTTGGGGCTGACGCCATCGTCAAAGCAGCGTCAACCAATGAAATTCAGTCAGCAACAGGCCACTGTCTAGATGGTGTATTTGCATACAGCGATCTGATTAGCTGACATTTCCGTCGGCGCTTGAAAAATTGAGCTAGTCCCAATTTCTGCAGAGAGCAACGCCTCTGAAGCAGCGCTGACGGATCCACAATGCAGTTCGGCAACAAATATATCTTTTGCGAATATTAAATATGCTACTTAGGGTTTGTTTTATTGCACATTTCAGGTGACAAATCCACTAGAAGGCGCTGTCTACATTTTTGCGGATGTTAAATATGCTAGTTAGGGTGTGTTTTATTGCATGTTTTAGATGACAAATCCACTAGAGGGCGCTGTCCACATTTTCGTCCATTCCAGACTCCCTGCCATTAAGATAATATCTTTGATTTTCAATCATCCATTCACACGGGGCTTCAGCGTCAACGCTTGACTGAAGGCGTGTCTGAAGTTGGGGCTGCACGATCATCATAGCAGCATCAGCCAATAAAATTCAGTCAGCAATAGGCCACTGTCTAGATGGTGTATTTGCATACAGCGATCTGATTGGCTGACGCTTCCGCCGGCGCTTGAAAAGTTGAGCTAGTCCCAACTTCTGCAGAGAGCAAAGCCTCTGAATCAGCGCTGACGGATCCACAATGCAGTTCGGCAACGAATATTTTTTGCGAATATTAAATATGCTACTTAGGGTGTGTTTTATTGTACGTTTCAGATAACAAATCCACTAGAGGGCGCTGTCCACATTGTTGCGAATATTAAATATGCTAGTTGTGGTGTGTTTTATTGCATGTTTTAGATGACAAATCCACTAGAGGGCGCTGTCTACATTTTCGTCCATTCCAGACTTCCTGCCATTAAGATAACATCTTTGATTTTTAATCATCCATTCACATGGGGCTTCAGCGTCAACGCTTGACTGAAGGCGTGTCTGAAGTTGGGGCTGACGCCATCGTCAAAGCAGCGTCAACCAATGAAATTCAGTCAGCAATAGGCCACTGTCTAGATGGTGTATTTGCATACAGCGATCTGATTAGCTGACATTTCCGTCGGCGCTTGAAAAATTGAGCTAGTCCCAACTTCTGCAGAGAGCAACGCCTCTGAAGCAGCGCTGACGGATCTACAATGCAGTTCGGCAACGAATATATCTTTTGCGAATATTAAATATGCTACTTAGGGTTTGTTTTATTGCACATTTCAGGTGACAAATCCACTAGAAGGCGCTGTCCACATTTTTGCGAATATTAAATATGCTAGTTGTGGTGTGTTTTATTGCATGTTTTAGATGACAAATCCACTAGAGGGCGCTGTCCACATTTTCGTCCATTCCAGACTCCCTGCCATAAGATAATATCTTTGATTTTCAATCATCCATTCACATGGGGCTTCAGCGTCAACGCTTGACTGAAGGCGTGTCTGAAGTTGGGGCTGACGCGATCGTCATAGCAGCGTCAGCCAATGAAATTCAGTCAGCAATAGGCCACTGTCTAGCTAGTGTATTTGCATGCAGTGATCTGATTGGCTGACGCTTCTGTCGAAGCCATAATGCAGTTCGACAACTGCCAAAGTGAATGGAAAGCATTGACGCTGATGCCCCATGTGAACAGAGCGTTAGGGCAGTGGAAAGGCAAACCTTATAAAGGTGACCTGTAACATACTGTGCCACTCAGTGGAAACGGGCATCTCAGCTAGGCAGTGAAGATCGTTGTTTGCTTTTTTTTTTTTTTTTTTTTTAAGAAATCAGATCTTAAACGCAGCGTTTTTGTTTTGGATGACAATTCATCGGAAGCCATGGGGCTGGCTGACTGAAATCAGAAGTCCGTGTTCATATACCCCACTGTAGTCAATTGTGAAATCAATTCCCAAGGGATTAAAAAAAAAAACTCCAACCACTTATTTCTTCCAAAAGCAATAGTATTTTATTTAAAAACATGTCACGGCTTCAAAGTCAAATGGGTTGCGGATGCAGTTTCTGCTCGACTTTAATGTCTATATTGCTGCCAGTGTTTTATCTTCCTCTCGTTTCGTCTCAAATAAGTCAAGAGGCTTCCTATCTGTCACTTTGCACGGCTTTTTCTAAGAGAAGAAAGCGAATCTTTTCTCCATCTTTTAGCTGTTGATCTCCCATCACCTGCTTTTTTAACATTCATGCCGAGAATCAGAGAGGGGAACACGATTCCTATTGTAATGTATTCATCAAGCGTCAATTCCCCGCTCAGTCTGGCTGCTGTGATGATATAAGCAGACGAGTGCAATTATTTTATTGCTCCTCCACTCTCTCTCTCTCTGCAGAATGTTTGATCTAAAGCTTCTCTTTTAGATGCACTCCACACATTCTTTGTTAGTCCAAATATCACTATGCATTACTTAATAATCCCTCAGTACATTTAAATATGAAAAACCCACTCTCATCCAACAAGCCATGACTAAATGTCTTCTTCATGAAGGCCCACTCTCCGTCATCATTAGCAGCTTGTTTGGCCGAGTGTTGACCTCACTGTACAGTCAGGGTCGGGTTATTGGAGCGCAGCCGTCAATAGCCAAATGTGTATTCTTGATGACAAATTAAATTAGTGAGTTTTTAACAGGAGATTCACTCTGAAGGGATCATTTGAATCGGTGAGTGGTTTACCAGAGACTCGCTGTAAATGGATCATTTCAATTAGTGAATCAGTGAGTTGTTTACTAGAGACTCTCTCCAAATGGATCTTTTGATTCAGTGAGTTGTTTATTAGAGTCTTGTTTTGAATAGATCAGTGATTTGTTAACCAGAGATTCACTCTGAATGGGTTTTTGAATTAGTGAGTTGTTTGCTGGACACACGCTCTAAAATGATCATTTGAATCAGTGAGTTTTTTACTTAAGACTTACTCTAAACAAATCCTTTCATTCAGTGAGTTATTCACTGGAGTCTTGTTTTGAATAGATCATTTGAATCAGTGAGTTGTTTACTAAAGACTCACTCTAAAGGGATCCTTTGAATCAGGGAATAAGAGAGTTGTTTACTAAAGAGTCGTCCTAAATGGATTTTTTGATTCAGTGAGTTGTTTACAGTAGTCTTGTTTTGAACGGATCATTTAAATCAGTAGGTTTTTCAATAGAGACTCACTCTAAAAGGATTATTTGAATCAGTGAGTTAATTAACACCAGACTCACTCTGAATGGATCATTTGAAGCAGTGAGTTATTTAACAAGACTCACTCCAAACGGATCATTTGAATCAGTGAGTTGTTTACAAGAGACTCGCTCTAAATGGATCATTTGAATTATTGAGTTAACACAAGACTCACTCTGAACTGATCATTTGAATCAGTGAGTTATTTAACACCAGACTCACTCTGAACAGATCATTTGAATCAGTGATTTGTTTACTAGAGACTCACTCTAAATAGATCATTTGATTCAGGGCATTAGAGAGTTGTTTACTAGAGAGTCGTTCTAAATGGATTTTTTGATTCAGTGAGTTGTTTACTGCAGTCTTGTTTTGAATGAATCATTTGAATCAGTGAGTCGTTAACCAGAGACTCACTTTAAATAAATCTTTTGAATGGGTGATTTATTTAACACCAGACTCAGTCTGAATGGATCATTTGAATCAGTAAGTTGTTCAATAGAGACTCACTCTAAACGGATCATTTGAATCAGTGAGTTGTTTACTAGTGACTCACTCTGAATGGATCATTTGAATTAGTGCGTTATTTAACATCAGACTCACTCTGAATGGACCATTTGAATCAGTAAGTTAATTAACACCAGACTCACTCTGAATAGATCATTTGAATCAGTGATTTGTTAACTAGAGACTTACTCTCAATGGATCATTTGAATCAGGGAATTAGGGAGTTGTTTACTAGAGACTTGCCTTAAATGGATTTTTTAATTCAGTGAGTTGTTTACTGGAGTCTTGTTTTGAATGGATTTTTAGAATCAGTGATTTGTTAACCAGAGACTTACTCTAAATTAATCTTTTGAATAGGTGAATTGTTTAGCACTAGACTCACTCTGAATTGATCATTTAAATCAGTGAGTTGTTTACTGAGGACTCACTCTAAATGGATCATTTGAATCAGTGAGTTATTTAACACAAGACTCACTCTAAACAGATCATTTGATACAATGAATAGTTTAGCACTAGACTTCCTCTGAACTGATCATTTCAATCAGTGTGTTGCTTACTGAGGACTCACTCTAAATGGATCATTTGAATCAATGAGTTGTTTACTAGAGACTCGCTCTAAACGAATCACTTGAATCAGTGAGTTGTTTACTAGAGACTCGCTCTGAACAGATCATCGCTTAATATTCTCTCACTAAATTTTAATATAACTATATATCTTCTTCATGATGGCGACTCTCCGTCTTTCTCCGTCATCATTAGCAGCTTGTTTGGCCGAGCGCTGACCTCACTGTACAGTCAGGGTCGGGTTATCGGAGCGCAGCCGACAGTGAATATGCTATAAAGCCAGGGGTTAATGAACAGCCCAGCATGTCTGATCCTGGGTCTGCTGAATGGAGTCATCAGTAACTCTGTTTCCAAGTACTATAATTCACCCCCTGCTCCTGGTCCAGCTCGGCCCCCAGAGATCTCATTACCAGAGCTGCTCACATTAGCCCTGTAGTAACCTTCCACAACCTGGCACCATGTCAGCCCGAATAAGACTTCCAAAACGGCCTCCGGTCCAGCTGACGAGAAAAAAAAACCCTGCAGCCCTGTGAGAATGAAGAATGGAAATAAAATACTTCTTGCATGGCTTGGGAGGAAATTGGACATTTGAGTGTCGTTACGCTGGGCACAAACACTGAATTTTCCACCTCCTATCTGGGCTTTTCTCACTTCAAATTGTTATTGTGGATGTATTCTGTGAATGCAAAGCTGCTGGCATTATGTGTCAGAGTTCGATGGGTATACACTATATGTAAACAACTGTTCAGTATTGTGTTCAGCAATGTGTTTACTAACATGAACAAACACCGAACAATACATTTATTACAGTATTTATTCATCTTTGTTGATGTTATTTAATGAAAAAAATACTGTCATTCATGTTAACTCATGGTGCATTAACTAATTTTTTTAATGTTAACAAGCACAACTTTTAGATTAGCTTTTAATATTGCATTATACTGTATGTATGTATGTATGTATTAGTGTGTGTTTGTATGTATGTATGTATCAAAATTAGTGCGTTAACGCATGCGATTAATTTAAAATAATTAACGCGTTAAAAAAATTAACGCAGTTGCAGGTTTTTTTACTTCCTGTTGTGGTGGACGTGTGTTTAACATGCAAGAAATGTGGATAAGACCAAGGAAGCACTTTTTGAAGGTTTTCAGTATAAAACAATTTCAGAATAAAACAATTAGTCGCATCACCAGGCTCTCCAGAGTTTCATGCAATTTCGGGCGTTTCATTTTTAACTTTCGACTTCTGCTGTAAGTTGATACCGCATGGCGAACAGAAAGAAAATCCTCCGCATTTCGTGACTCGGTGTTCCTTTAAGGTAATAAAATCACTGCTTAGGCTACACGGTAGAATTTTAATAAGAGTATTATCTTAATCATATTAAAATGAGAGTATTGGTGTCTTATGTGAATGTACTCAGAACGTCTCTGGTGAAGTCGCGAGCTTTCAAAGACAGGGCATTACTCCGCCTTTCAGCATGAGCCCTCCAAGTTTAGCGTGTTTCCTCATTAAACGCAATGAAAGCGTATGCTTCGCGTTGTTGTGTCAGAATCCTTGTGAAATACAGTAATACTTTAGGACGCTTAGTTTAAGCAAATTTGATGAACGTGATCGTGCGTGTTGAATCTGAGGGGAGTCGCTCCAGTATGGAAGGCCGTTGGGGCCAAAACGTCTGCAGCGCGTTGTGTGTGTGTCAGGCCCGTTGAGGGGTGTCAGGGGTGGAGTGAGCGACGTATCTGAGTAGGGGCGTGTGCACGCGAGACGTACCTGAAGCACTATAAGCACAGCAATAAAACTTTACAGTGAGTGCAACAGTTTGTATTCTATAGTTTATTATTATAATTTTTCATTTTCCATATCTGCAATTCCTGTATTTTGGCAGTTTTTTGCAGTCCACTTAGAATCCAACATGGAAATCAATGTTTTCTTTATTAGCATTGATTGTTTTGAAATTTAAATGTCATTAACATGCCTGTGTTTAATTTCTGTAATAAATATGGCTGTCAAGCCAGGATCTTGATGGTTTATTGTGGGTATGTTGTTTGCATGAATAAATCTGTGTTACAAGTTAAACAAAAATTCTAATAAACAATTATATTTTTAATTTTATTCTAATAAACAATTATATTTTTAATTTAAATAGTTTTTGTCTTACGTTTAAATTAATTTTACATTTGAATAGCCAAAATTATAGTTTCAGTATTTTAAATGCGATTAATCGCGATTAATTTAAAAAAAAGTGCGATTAATTAGTTAATTTTTTTATCGATTGACAGCACTAATATATATATATATATATATATATATATATATATATATATATATATATATATATATATATATATATATATATATATCCCAAATGATGCTTAACAAAGCAAGGATTTTTCCACAGTACTTGCTCTAGTATTTTGTCTTCTGGAGAAAGTGTTATTTGGTTAATTTATTTTTGTTTTAATTTTTTTAAACCTATTTTAAGGTCAATATGTTAACCCTCCTTAAGCAATATTTGTTTTGGATGGTCTACAAACCACTGTTATAAAATGACTTAATTACCCTAACTTTGCCCTAATTAACGTATTTAATCCTTTAAATGTCACTTTAAGCTGAATACCAGTGTCTTGAAGAATATCCAGTCTAATATTATTTACTGTCATCATGGCAAAGAGAAAAGAAATCAGAAATGAGTTATTAAAACTATGATTAGAAATGTGTTGAAAAAGAAAATCTTCACAAACAGATATTGGGGAAAATATACAGGAGGGTGAATAATTATAGTATATGAATCATTACACACACATACTCACCAGCCACTTTATTAGGTACACCTGTCCAACTGCTTGTTAACACAAATTTCTTATCAGCCAATCACATGGCAGCAACTCAATGCATTTAGACATGTAGACATGGTCAAGACGATCTGCTGCGGTTCAAAGCGAGCATCAGAATGGGGAAGAAAGAGGATTTAAGTGACTTTGAACATGGCATGGTTGTTGCTGCCAGACAGGCTGGTCTGAGTATTTCAGAAACTGCTGATCTACTGGGATTTTCATGCACAACCATCTCTAGGGTTTACAGAGAATGGTCTAAAAAAGGGACAATATCCAGTCAGCGGCAGTTCTGTAGGCACAGAGGTCAGAGGAGAATGGCCAGACTGGTTCCAGCTGATAGAAAGGCAACAGTAACTCAAATAAGCACTCGATACAACCGAGATCTGCAGAAGAGCCTCTTTGAACATACAACACGTCCAACCTTTAGGCGGATGGGCTACAGCAGCAGAAGACCACACCGGGTGCCGCTCCTGTCAGCTAAGAACAGGAAACTGAGGCTACAATTCACACAGACTCACCAAAACTGGACTATAGAAGATTGGAGAAACGTTGCCTGCTCTGATGAGTCTCCATTTCTGCTGACACATTCGGATGCTCGGCTCACAATTTGGCCTCAACAACATGAAAGCATGGACACATCCTGCCTAGTATCAATGGGCCAGGCTGGTGACGGTGTATTGGTGTGGGAAATATTTTCTTGACACACTTTTGGTCCATTAGTACCAATTGAGCATTGTGTCAACAGCCTACCTGAGTAATGTTGCTGACCATGTCCATCCCTTTATGAGCACAGTGTCTTCATCTTCTGATGGCTACTTCCAGCAGGATAACGCAGCATGTCATAAAGCGTGAGTCATCTTAGACTGGTTTCTTGAACATGACAATGAGTTCACTGTACTCAAATGGCCACCACAGTCACCAGATCTCAATCCAATAGAGCAGCTTTGGGATGTGGTGGAACGGGAGATTGGCATCATGCATGTGCAGCCGACAAATCTGCAGCAACTGCGAGATGCTATCATGTCAATATGCAGCAAAATCTCTGAGGAATATTTCCAGCACCTTGTTGAATCTATGCCACAAAAGGAGGTCCAACCCAGTACTAGTGAGGTGTACCTAATAAAGTGGCCGGTTATTTATATATATTCTACTGCAGCTATTGGAGTTGGACTAAAAGGTTGTTTTATATTGTGTGTGTGTGTGTGTTCATGTGTAAATATGTCGCTCTGAGACTGCGTGTCTGCATGTAGTCAGTTGAGTGTATCATAGAGACAGGTGTTTCATTTGTCAGTGTGACAGCAGTGCTCATATTGCATAAGCCGCATATTTAATACACTGTGCTGTCAGAAACTCTGTGTGTGTGATTGACACGAGCAAAGGCCAGGTGTGTGTGTTGAACACATCAGTGTTGCAGAGGCCAGTCGGTGTGTTAAAGAGGAAATATCAGTAACAAGGAGACTATATAAACTAGACCATGGACTGAAGTGCAAATACAATGACTAAAGGAGGACTTAACACTTCTACTGGACAAACATGTATTTAAAATACAAAAGTATTTGGTTTTTAATTGACTGAAGTATTATGCTTTATTATTTGATGAGGGTTAGTAGGGTTGTCACGATACTGAAATTTTAAAAGCGTCCACTTCCCGCTAACATTTGAGCGATTTTGATCACGTTCTTTAAAGAGCCCATATTAAGGGTTTTTGAAAATACATATATATATATATATATATATATATATATATATATATAGATATACATGTATGTATGTATAGTGTGTGTGTGGAGGGGTATATGTATATATATATATGTATATATATATATATATATATATATATATATATATATATATATATATATATATATATATAACATTGTATAATATAGTATGTAATAATATATAAATAATGAATATAATAAAAATACAATAACTAGTTTTGGAAATAAGTTAAGTAAAAGTTTCCTCAAAATAAAAATAGTCCATTATAATATACTTAATATACTTATACTTAAAGTCCCCTTAAAACCAAAATCAGTCTTTAGCTCTGGGGTGTCAAACTCCTTTTAGCTCAGGGGCCACATGGAGGAAAATCTATTCCCAAGCGGGCGGACCAGTAAAATCATGGCATATATAACTTAAAAACGTCAACTTCAGATTGGTTTCTTTGTTTTGATATGTTCAACATAAAACATAAAGCTGGAGGGTGAGGACAACACCATCTCACAGAAATGAATAACTTTTTGATTTAGTTGCTTATTCATATGGATTAATACAGTCTCATTTGTACAATTTAGTACGATTTGCTTGTCCACCAATAATAGTTGGGTTTAGGGGTGCGGGTGCCACGCCTCTTTATTTAAATTGCACATTTTCGTATGACTGAACTTGTACGAATTAGCCACAAAACTGACAAAATGTGAAATGGTTACATTTCCTTGTGAGAACAGTTCAGTGTGGCACGGCAGGGCATAGATGTGGTCTTTCTCTCTGAGAAGGCTGTACTCCAGTGGAAATAATGAACTTGCATGAGCTTGCCTTATGCCGAGTTCAGACTTCCTTAATTTTAAGGTCGTCGTGTCACAGATGTTTTCACACTGCATGACTATCTGCACTAGCGTTTCGTCGCTGCTTTGTTTACACTGCAAGATGGATCGGCGACAGGGGCTTTCACATTGCAAGACTTTACTATAGGAAAAATCGCCGACAACTTCGTCCAAACTACGTCTCACAGCCAAAAACACGTCGTATATCTTTTGTTATTAACTACATAATGAGAAAGAAGCCTTTAATGGGGTAGAACATGTACATGTTTGCTCACCTGGGTTTAAAGGAATCAGCCATTTCTCCTCAACGTTGATAATAAACTAATTTCTTTCTGTATGAAACGTCAAACAGACACGGGTGCTCCTGTCAAACCTCCACTAGTTTTTCCTCCATTTCGTGGGTCCAAATAAACCGAAAATGAGCGCTTTAAACTTCTCCCCCAGCCTCCCGCTGGCCTGCAGCAGGAATACACACACGCACACACACACACAAGTGAATGCCGCTCTCTCATTGGCTGTAGGCGATGGCTGATGTTTCAGTCAAAACTCAATTCACACGGCATGATTTGAATCGCCGACAGCTTCAGATATTCAGCACGCCAAATATCTCGCAGGCATCCGCGACTCATCGGCGATTCTCTCAGATTGCGTCTTTGAAAGTTCATACTGTGTGATTGTCACTCACGTGCACGAGCACCGATTTGCCTGTGATTTCAGGCATTTGTCGGCGATTTCTCAAAACCTGTCGGCGAGCCAAAATCGGGGTTAAAATCACGCAGTCTGAACTAGGCATTAGTCAAAAGCCTTAGTCATAGTTAATCAAGTGTGCGTGATGATTAGTCTCAATGACAAACTAGCGCCTTTACGATTAATTAACCATGACGAATTAAAGCGCGGTTAAAAGTGAAACCAGTTAATCGTTGCATCCCTAACCTCAACCGTCACAGTAATGTAACAACAGATATGTAGCTTGTAGCGGTAGTTCCACCAGGAAGACCTAAATACCGCCGGCAGCTAGCTCTCTGCAACTCTCACATGGTCGCCCACTGAAGCTAAGCAGGGCTGCGCCCGGTCAGTACCTGGATGGGAGACCATATGGGAAAGCTAGGTTGCTGCCGGAAGTGGTGTTAGTGAGGCCAGCAGGGGGCGCTCAACCTGCGGTCTGTGTGGGTCCTAATGCCCCAGTATAGTGACAGGGATGCTATACTGCTCAGTGAGCGCCGTCTTTCGGATGAGATGTTAAACTGAGGTCCTGACTCTCTGTGGTCATTAAAAATCACAGGATGTCCTTCGAAAAGAGTAGGGGTTTAACCCCAGCATCCTGGCCAAATCTGCCCACTGGCCTCTGTCCATCATGGCCTCCTAAACATCCCCATATTCCAATTGGCTTCATCACTGTCTCCTCTCCACCAATCAAAGTGTGGTGTGCGGTCTGGCGCAAAATGGCTGCCGTCGCGTCATCCAGGTGGATGCTGCACACTGGTGGTGGATGAGGAGATTCCCCCATTGTGTGTAAAGCGCTTTGAGTGCCCAGAAAAGCGCTATATATAATGTAAGGAGTTATTAAAAAAAATATATATATTATTACTAAATGTCATGTCACTCATCACAATCAGTTCCAACCAATAGCCAAGAGACACAAGGAATCAACTCATTCTGAAAACGTAGTCCAGCGGACGTGTCTGGAGACCGCGAAATACGTCCCGGGAGGTACGTATTTGTGCAGTTTTTGTTTTCACGAATCCGCGAGAGGCTGCTGTGCGCGCCTTTTTGTATCTTGAACGTCTCTCGTGACGTCAATGTCTCGCGTCATCCCACCAGAGGCCGCTGTCTGACTGACCGAATGATTGACTGCGCAACCAGCCAATCGGCTGACCAACCCTCCTCCTTCCCTGAACCCAACCAGTTTTACCGATTGACCCGCCCGCCCGCTCTCTTCCCTAAACCCGAGCAACAATTTAGAAAAGCCACCTAGAAAAAGAAAAACCCTCGTCTGTTTTTCGGATTTCACCACGTGCTCACCCTGTTATGAACTCGTTCGCTTTATTTTTTGGATTCTGTTTTTGTCTTACCTGGTTTCTGGAACCGCTCTTCCCCGGACTCGAACCCAGACGTCTTTGTCAACTCCTCCTCCCTGCATCTGAAGTCCGCCGACGCACAAGATGAGCTGACCGGACAAACTGACTGCAGCGGGAAAGCCCTCCACATGGAGGTAAGCGGTCAGCCGGCAAGCATGAAAGGGAACGGCGTCACACCGCCCCGTAGCGTTCGCTTAAAAAATTAAATCCAGCCATACATACCTCCCGGGACGTATTTCGCGGTCTCCAGAAACGTCCGCTGGACTACGTTTTCAGAATGAGCCTGGGTTGCAAGGAATTTATAAGCTGTACATTCATTTCATTCATTTGGTTGCAGGCACCGAGGCAGACGTTGCTGGATCTAAAAGCTTTCAAACCAAGCTATGGACAGGGCCTCGGCCAAAGAAATCCTGTTTCATGATACTCTCGTCAAACAATACTCTGGAGTGTATTAGTATAGCTGATTAACCATGTGGATGGATGATAACAGCCTTCTGCACTTACCAGTAGGCGCAGAAGGCCCCTACTGGCCCATATCTATCAGCTGATAACCACTGATAACATTCGAAGCGGGTGTCTTAATCATGCAATGTTTTTTTTATGTATATTAAGTTGCTGATGTGGCAATAAGCAAACAAACAAAAGCTTTGCGTACGTTCAACAGCATTGTCCAAATGACTCCTGCTTTGAGTTTGTGTGCTTGTAATTGTGTTGCTGATTGCGCTGCGTGTGTGTTTCTGTGTGTGTTCAGTGGATGGAGGCTGGAGTGAGTGGAGTAAATGGTCTCCATGTGGAGCCGACTGCAGTATGTGGAGGAGCAGGGAATGCACACAACCAACACCCGGCACCGGTGGGAAAGACTGCCAGGGCCTGGATCTGCAGTCACTGAACTGTACCAGCGAACAATGCCCGCAGAGTGAGTACCAACACCTTTAGCTCTTCGATAAAGGGGATTTATTATGCTGAAATCACTTTAATAAGGGGTTGTGTGTCAGCAGTGTGTAACAGCCTCTAATGGAAAAATTTATTAATTGTGTTGTTTATAATTAGATAATAAACCCATTTGTGCATGTCATCAGAGGGGGAAAGCCCCGCCCACTAGTGCCCATTTCTTCATCATTAGCATAAAAAACAGCCCTGAGTGAGAAGCAGGCATCTGTGCATTAGCCATTACGCCTGTTTCACACCGCAAGAGAAAGCAGAGGGTGAGCAGCGCGTGCGCAGCGCATATGGAGAGCAGAAGCAGCACGCAGGCGTTTGCCTTTCACATCTGCTACGTCTGTTTCTGGATGGATCAGATATCAGAGCAATTTAATAACGTTATTAATATGAGCTCAAGAAGTTCGTTATTTTAAATATAGACGCGATCGTGAGCTCTCTGGAGAAAGTGAAAGGCTTTTAGACGGGCTCATAAAAAACAACAGGACATGACAGATTTTGCTCTTCTTGGCTTTGTGGCTGTTCATCAAGATGACGACAAGGTCTGTTTGAGCTTGGGTCGACCATGGCTTGTTATTATATGTATATATTATTACGGTGTAATGTCTCGGCTTTGTTTTTGAAAATGGCGCTTCCTTTGCTTTTCATTTTCCTGCTTCTGTGAGTGTTGTATCTCTGTAAACCAATAGCGTTCACCCAGGGCCGGAGCAAGCTGAACTGCCGCTCTAGGCAGAGGACGCCACCCTCAACCCCAATGTGAAAACGAAAGTGACCGGTTATGAAAATGAAGTGAGGTGACGCTGGCCTCTATTCTGCCGCCCTATGCGCGGATATAACTGAGGACGCTGGTGGTGAGGGAAGTGTCGCGGACATAAGTCAAGTCAGGTCAACTTTATTGTCAATCAAACCATGCAACAGTACACTACACAGCAGACTGAAATTGTGTTTCTCCCATACCAATGTGCAACTTAAAACAAGATATGACACACACTAAACGATAACTAAACATTTAGCTAATATAGTACAATAGAAATTGAATAAATAGAATAGCGTTGCTATTTTGAGAAACTAAAATAGATTTTTCATTAGACCAAAACTAACCCGGTCTAAACTCCGGCGCAGAGTTGCGCCTCGCTTACACACTGCTTAATACACACAAGAGAGCAATAGGCAAATATCTTTACATATGAAAACAATAAATATTAAGGATATATATAGGATATAATAAGAATAGATATAGGATATAAATATAAAGGATTAAAATATTACAAAACATATTATTTTCTAGCCTACATAAATATGAAAAATCACTGCTTTTATGTGTTCTTCATCTCGGGAGGCTTTTTCAGTTCATTCATAACAATTTGCTTTTGTATAATGTTATTATTATTAGCAGTATTATTTATTATATCCATATTTATATTTGTTTTATTAAAAACAAGCTTAGATTTGCCCACCTGTCAGGTTTTAGACCATATGGGGCACAGCATGTGTTTTAGGATACAGCTCAGGTTTTTGAGCACACTTCATTATTATTGTTCATTTATTTGTTTGCTGGAAATTAGAACTGAATTTAGAAATAGTTTTGAAACGAATATTTGCGCTTAACAAACAAAAGTATTTATTTATAGGCTAATTGATGTCTGTGCGTAAAGGTTTCCCTTTCCAAGAGCGAAAGTGAAAGTGATCCATTATCTCTCATTCTCACGCAGTAGATCCTCTGTTTAACAGTTTTCTGTTAAAAAACTGTCAACTGTAACTGTTTGCTTGTGAAATGCTCATTTTTTCCACTTAGACTTACTTTGCGTCCTGTAAATAGCGAATGCGCTCTTGGCGTGACGCAGCTGACTCTTAAAGGAAATGGGAGACGAGACTCTGATTGGTTTATTCTCAAAACACACCTATAACTCATGAAGAAAATAAACTCAACCCTTTTAGACCATGTGCCACAGCGCAAAGCGGATTTTCCCATCCTTAAATTAGCAAAAATGCATTCTGACACACCCTAAAAGCGTTTCCTTGAAAGCGTCGCTCTGCTTATGGACCGTCAAAATAGAGCCCTTATGGTGTTTATATCACCCCAAAATGACTATGGACACGTTATACCTGCACATAGCTCTGTCAAAACAGCTTACAGAAGATGATTTTCATCATAGGTGCTCTTTTACTCTTTCAGAAATGAAACAGTTGATAGACTGATATGAACAATTTTGGTAACACTTTCTATTTTTATGTGTGGCTTTATTGCAGTGTGATTTAATAGCCTGTCTTGCAATTCTGGCTTACGTCTGACCAAATATTCCCCAGAAATGTGACTTTATTTCTCTCAATTGCTGTCAGGCTCTATTAATCAGATTTTATTATTCATAATTCAGATTCCTCAGAAATTTGACAAATTCTTGCAATAATATCGAACTCATCAGAAGTGATCAGAGCCAAAATAACAGCACTGTCGTCTTTGCAGATCTTCTTCACAGCAGAATTTGTCTCCTTGATTTCTGTCGATTGCTGTGAAGCTGCTTTGTAGCAGCGTGAATCACGATATAAATAAAGGTGACTTGACGTATTGATCATTAAATGTGATGTGAAGCTTGCGATGCATTACTGCGAGTCCCATTAACCACTCGACAGCATGGAAAGGGAAGGTAGGGCGCTCTGGAGGTCAACATTAGCACAGTTTGTTTAGTGTAGATGCTTTGTGTTCCTGAGGGAAGGTCACTTTTCCAGATCACAGAGCTAAAGAGGTCTAAAAATGTGTCCTGAGTTGAGTTCTGTGTTTGTTTTTTCAGATCTTCTTCCTTCACGTGAGCTTTTACATTGTGTTTTTTTCAGTGTTGTGAAATGATGTTGAGTCTCTCAGTTGGCGGAGCTCCACAGCACTAGGAGACTCACTCTAAACGGATTATTTAAGTCATTTGTTAATTTGGAAACTCACTCTGAATGGATCAGTTGAATCGGTGAGTCCCCACATAGCAAAATTTCTCTGGCCCAGCTCTGGCCCACACAATCAGGTTTTGCTTGGCCCACATGCAGCAGTGAATTACGGTACATGACTGGACCAAATCTGGCTTCCAGACAAGGGCCAAACACAGACCATATCTGGGCCAAATCTCAGCCAAGTTAATAACTCATAACTGGGCCTGAACTGGGCCAGATAGGTTGGTGTGTCACGATTGCAATGAAATTGATAAACCCATGGAGTGATGCGCTTTAGGCACACTATGGGCACGCTTTTTCTCAAAGTGACCTGATTGGTAGATTTTTTTTTCTTTACTTAAAAATTATTTTAGTGTATTTTAAATGTGGGTCAAGACTGGCCAAACTCACATGGCCCACTGATCAAAATTTTAAATGACGGTGCCACCTCTGCCAAACCCGGGCCATCTTTGGCCCACATGCTGTATGCCAGTGCCGGATGAATGCCTGCTGTGCCAGCTTTATGCCAAATCTGGGCCAGAATTCTTTGCTACTAGGGTTGTTTATTGGAGACTCGCTCTGAACTGATCATTTGAGTCAGTGAGTTGTTTATTGAAGACTTGCACTGTGGATCATTTGAATCACTGACTTGTTTACAGAAGGATCGATCTGAACGGCTCCTTTGAATCAGTCAGTGGTTTATTGGAGACTCCCTCTGAATAGATCATTAGAATCAGTGAGTTGTTTACTGGAGACTCACTCTCAACTGATCATTTGAGTCAGTGAGTTGTTTATTGTACTCTCACTCTGAATGGATCATTTGTATCAGTGAGTTGTTTATTGAAGACTTGCACTGAGTGGATCACTTGAATAAGTGAGTTGTTTACTGAAGATTCAATCTGAATGGATCCTTTGAATCTGTCAGTTGTTTATAATAGACTGAGACTCCCTCTGAATGGATCATTTGAATCAGTGAGTTGTTTACTGGAGACTCACTCTGAACAGATCATTTGAATCAGTTAGTTGTTTATTGGAGATTCACTATAAATTGATTATTTGAATCGGTGAGTTGTTCATTGGAGGCTTAATCTGCACTCACCATTTGATTCATCATGTTGTTAACTGGAGATTCACTCTACACAGGTTGCTTGAATCATTTAGTTGTTTGTTGGAGACTCGCTCTGAATGAATTATTTGAATCTGAGTTGTTTACTGGAGATTCACTCTAAACTGATTATTTAAATCTTTGAGTTGTTTACTGGAGACTCTAAATTGATCAGTATAATCAGTGGATCATTTGCAGAAGTGTCACTCTGAATAGATCTTTCGAATCATTGAGTTGTTTATTGGAGACTCACACTGAACAGATCATTTGAATCAGTGAGTTGTTTATTGGAGACTCACACTGAACAGATCATTTGAATCAGTGAGTTTATTGGAGACTTACACTGAACAGATCGTTTGAATCAGTGAGTTGTTTATTGGAGACTCACACTGAACAGATCATTTCAATCAGTGAGTTGTGTACTGGAGACTCATTCTAAATGGATCATTCACATCAGTGAGTTGTTTATTAGAGACTTGCATTGATTGATCATTTGAATTGGTGAGTTGTTTACTGGAGACTCACACTGAACAAATAATTTGAATCAGTGAGTTGTTTACTGGAGACTCGCTCCTAGTTGATTCATTGAATCAGTGAGTTGTTTACCAGAGATTCACTCTAAATGGATCATTTGAATCAGTGATTTGTTAACAGCAGAACTCTAAACGAATCATTTGAATCAGTGGGTTGTTTACTAAAGACTCTGAACAAATAATTTAAATCAGTGAGTTATTTTTGAGTCTTGCTCTAAATGGATCATTTGAATCATGGAGTTGTATACTGGAAGCGAAAATAAAAAATATAGTGCTATACTGTAACACCTGATCTGTATGTAATACTGTACTACCAATAAACATTTAATAATCATATATATCATTAAAGAAAACCCTTTAAGCTGAATTAATTCCTTTAAATGAAGCAGCTTGTAGTCATGCTCCAACTGAAGCTCTCTCAGCACTTAATATTACGGTGTCTGCGCTCATACTTAAGGTGTTTGCAGTGAATTTCTTGTTCTGTTACTGTCATCAATAGTGCTTTTTGTGAAATTACAGTTTAAAGGCCTCCCATTAAAAAGGAAGGTAAAACAGAGAGAAGCTGTGCTTGTAATGTCTCGCCCTGTAATTTACCCACTGGTTATCATGAAACGTGGAGAGCCGAACACTCGTTCTTTATTAACAGTTAATTTGGGGCAGTTTCTCTCGCGGCAGAAATAAAGCAATGCGCTTCACACACCGCTCTGTTTAATCTGGCCACGACCGCTGCTGATACACATCATGGACAGAAAGAGACGGAGATAACGAGGCAGAACGTGAGCAAACTCTGCAGAAGGAGAGGTCAGGAGGGAAGAGTTTGTATTGAAGTGAGTTGAATTTTTATTTGACGGATTTAAACGAGCTGTGCAAAATACCAGTATCTCATACATTTAGAAATAAACCGTTGAGGATGAAAACACCGTTGTAATCCTCACTGTTAAAAATAAAGCATGGCTGCAAAATACAGTTAATGCATAAAACAAACAGTACCTCCACATTTTAAAGAGCCCATATTATACATGAAATAGGGTCATATCTTGGTTGTAAGGGTTTCCAACAACAGTCTAATATGCATGCAAGGTCAAAAAACACTTTCATGGTCTTATAATCTGCATTTATTTTTACCTAATTATCTCAGCGACTCCTGTATGAATCGTCCAGTGATTCATTTGTTCCCAAACCCCTCCTTAGCACGAAGCTAATCTGCGCTGATTGGACCGATGACAGTCTGTCGCGATTGGTCGACTGCCTTCAGTGAGTGAGTGAAATGCCCAACAGCTAATCAGCAATATAAAAGTAATCACAGTTTATACACACTCGATAGTGTAGGCGTGGATTTTAACTGCCAGTGGGTCAATGTAAATACAGAAGATGGACTTGAAAATACCGACGACTAACTATTTTATTGAGCAAAAACTCCAAAAACTGTTGAGGAGATCTCATAGCTTGTCTCACTCTGCTCTTTTCACAGATACACACACACACACACACACACATTGCCCTCGTCCTTGCGCGAGCCGCGCACGCACACACAAACAAACACACACACACTTAACCCTCCTCCGGATGACAACGCGCGCGCACACACACAAACACACACACACATACCTCTGGACGACAGCGTGCGCACACACACACACACACTCTACCCTCCTCCACGGAGATCCGTAAACAAAGCAGCACGCGTCGCGTTTTAAATGTGGCTTTGCACGCGATATGAGAATATAGTGAGTTAACCTGATACAGTCCACGCGGTTACAAGTAACAAATCACAACTAAATACATTTGCAAGCTAGAGTCAACGAGGCAACAACTTTAATCGCACGTACTTACACTTGAGAAATGGAGGAAGAAACCCATCCTGACATGTCCATCAGTAATCAGTAAGTTACTCTTTACTGATCCTTCCTTTAACAAACGCTGATGAAGTATTCTTTGTAGCATGTAGTTTCCAGAAGTTTCCAGTAGTTTCCAACTGTTTGGTTATAATGCTGAGGTTTCATCTTTGGGTAGAGACTCGATAATATCCATCTGCAGTGTGACTTCAATCACACAAAGTTTGTGGGTGTGTGTGTGGGTTTCTGTGTTAGAGGGCGGGGCCTCAGGTTTGAAATCTCCCGGGTTTGCGCGTGCACGTGAATAACTTGGTTTCGTTCGTACGTCATGGCGAAACACCTAATGACTCGTTATCAAGGCGACTCGTTTGAAGCACTGTGAGTCGACTCTTTTATAGATGAATCACCAGTTTTAAACACTTGACACTAACAGATTTTAGCTGGATACTTCACTTCACTTAGAGCTGTGTTACACACTACATGGAGGGGAATTTCAAAAACCCATAATATGGGACTTTTAATTACAGAAACAACAATTATTCAGAATGCATACTACACACTATAAATAAACATCATCATCCACTGTGAAAACTGACTATTGCCACAGCCACATCACCCTGCAGCCCGAGAGCGCTAACTCAGCTAAGCAGGGCTGAGTCTGGTCAGTACCTGTATGGGAGACCACATGGGAAAGCTAGGTTGCTGTTGGCAGTGAGACAGTCAACCAGCGGCCTGAGAGTCCTAATACATATAATATAGTGAAGAGGACACTATACTGTCAGTGAGTGTTGTCTTTCAGATGAGATGATAAACCTAGGTCCTGTCTCTCTGTGGTCATTAAAAACCTCATGGCACTTTTGTTAAAGAGTAGTGGTGTATCAGTGAGTTAGTTCATTAGTTTTTTTTTTTTTTTTCAAGAATTAGGTATTGATCATCCTGAGAGTCCGTACCGCTCTGGAATCCTGAGCTTTTCTACTTAAGGGCCTCATGGAGGCATGTCCAATCATCACATAGTCTCGAAACACCCCGGCACATTCTGCAGCGCTGCAGTTTGACGTGCAAGAATTGCTATAGTGCGAACATCAACAACAAAGAGATGAAAACACAGAATATTGCAACCTGCCAGCTGAGCCCAAGGCCCGTTATCATCACTGGATGTGTGTGTGTGTGTGTGTGTGTGTGTGTGTGTGTGTGTGTGTGTGTGTGTGTGTGTGTGTGTGTATTGTGTGTTCTGGAGGCAGCGCTGCAGTCGGGATGTTATTAATTGGCCGGTTTTGCTGAAATTAAAGGCACAGAAGCTGGTGTGATGGGGAAATTCACTCAGCCGGGGGTCCGGCCAAGCAGATGGGCATCAAAGTGTTGTTTTCACATCCCACTGGATCAAAGTGTTGGTATTGGCATCTTCATTTGGGTATGCACTGATTTCTGTATGGTTTCCATACAAAGTTATGGATCTATCTTTGGGATGGTTTGCAATTAAAGCTTTTTTTCCATGCCATGTGTTCAAGAGAACAAAATAATCACTTTTAAAACTGGCACAAATTATCAGTAGTGAAGTGAAGTATCTCCTTTTTTTTCATAATAAATATGTTGCTGTAGGAGATGCATGCTTTAAAGGGAACGTTCATCCAAAGATTAAAGATTTGCTTGCACTCAAGTGCTTCTAAACTTTCATGAGTTTCTTTGCCGGCAGCTAGCTCTCTGCAACTCTCACATGGTCGTCCACTGAAGCTAAGCAGGGCTGCGCCCGGTCAGTACCTGGATGGGAGACCACATGGGAAAGCTAGGTTGCTGCCGGAAGTGGTGCTAGTAAGACCAACAGGGGGTGCTCAACCTGTGATCTGTGTGAGTCCCAATGTGTCAGTATATTGACAGGGACTCTATACTGCTTAGTGAGCGCCGTCTTTTGGATGATATGTTAAACTGAGGTCCCGACTCTCTGTGGTCGTTAAAAATCCCAGGATGTCCTTCAAAAATGAATAGGGGTTTAACCCCGCCACCCTGGCCAAAATCTGCTCACTCGCCTCTGTCCATCATGGCCTCCTAACCCTCCCCATGCCATAATTGGTTCTTCACTCTGTCTCCTCTCCTCCCCCCTTGTGTAAAGCACTTTGAGTGCCCAGAAAAGCGCTATATAAATGTAAGGAATTATTATTATTATTATTATTATTATTATTATTATTATTATTATTATTATTACTATTTTTACTATTATTATTTTTATTATTATTATTATTATTATTATTATTGTTATTATTATTATTATTATTATTATTATTATATTATTGTTATTTTATTATTATTATTATTATTATTACTATTACTATTATTATTATTATTATTATAACAATTATTATTTTATTATTATTATTATTATTATTACTATTATTGTTATTATTATTATTATTATTACTATTATTATTTTATTATTATTATTATTATTATTATTATTATTATTACTATTATTATTATTATTATTATTATTATTATTATTATTTCTTCTGTTAAACAGTATAAAATCCCACATTCAGTTTTAAGGCCACTAATTAAAAGCTATAGTCTTAACAAATGGCAAGCAGAACAGGATCAATGGTCAATCCAGCCTGAAATAAGAAGAAAATCAAACTATTTTGTTAACTCCAGACATGATGAGGTTGTTTACACAAGATGCCGTATCCGACACATAAGTCTCACTCATGTATATTTTCTAAAAGGAAACATTCCCCTAGAATGTCAATATTCTGCAAGAATGTTGGTGAACTACACACGCCATGTTACCAAACTACAACTCCCAGCATGCACCTAGCACACACCAGTTCCTGATTCCCACTGATTAGACACACAGCCGGAAGATTGGTATGGACTGAGTTCTAGGACTGTAAACTCAACACACACAGACACAACGCGGCTGAGTCTTGTTAAATTGCCAAGTAAACATGATGAGGGTTCCCTTGCCTTGCTTGAGGCTTTGCTTTGTTTATTTGTTTACGTTGTTTGTCGCCTTTTCTGACCTTCCGCCTGTTTATTGACCACGCTTTTGATTATCTGTATGCACCTGTTTGTTCCTGTTTTGACCTTTGCTTGCATGACCATGATGTGGGTCTGCAGATCTGTGGTCCAGCATCCTTTTTGTAACAGTTAGTAAATACATTAACTAATCGACCATTATTCTAAAGTGTTACCATTGGGGTTTTTTCGTGCGTGATTTCTCCAAGAAGGACATGTTTCTAGGTCAACATCAACATTAAAAATCAACTTAAAGGGAGAAGTTTATGTTAATTTTTGGCTTATTTACTAATGCATTATTAACATGCTTGTAAACATTAATTAATATGCGCAGGGAGTTAACTAAAAGGAATAAAGATAAATGAATATCATATTAGGTGTATTACTAATTGTTTATTTATGTAAGTACTTTTACCATGATTTTAAAGTCATTCATTAATTTTCTTGTCGGCTTAGTCCCTTTGTTAATCCGGTGTCGCCACAGCGGAATGAACCGTTAACTTATCCAGCAAGTTTTTACGCAGCGGATGCCCTTCCAACCGCAACCCATCTCTGGGAAACATCCACAAACACTCATACACTACGGAACTATCCAATTCACCTGTACCACATGTGTTTGGACTGTAGGGGAAACCGGAGAACCCGGAGGAAATCCACGCAAATGCAGGGAGAGCATGCAAACTCCACACAGAAACGCCAACTGAGCCGAGGTTCGAACCAGCAACTTTCTTGCTGTGAGGCGACAGCACTACCTACTGCGCCACTGCATCACCTGGTTTTAAATTGTTACAGAGAATTAAAATTTCAACCGTAAATGGTTTGGAAGCATATCTTGCATCAACGTCAATGAGAAACGACAAGAACATCCCTTATTTCTTAAGACTTTTGCACATTTCAGATGTTAATCTGAGTCCTCCCACTCGTCATTTACAAACAGTCATACTCAAAACCCAAACTCTTAAACCCACACTTGCAGACGTTCACACTGAATAGGCAAAAATCCCTGAAAACTGGAAAGCAGAGCGCAGAGAAATTCATGTCCCAATCTGTTCTCAGCAGATGTCTCTCACCAGACAATAGACCTGCTTTATACAGTAATGAGCAGAAAATCCCGCCTGCTTTGGCGACTCTGCTGTGCAGGAAATATACATTTTTCCCCGTCTTCAGCGGGTTTAATTAGTTGTTGGAGGAAACTCTCGTTGAAAAAGTAGTAGCATTTAGTGTCCTCACAGTTTAAGTGGAGATTAGCCCTGAAGCACCTGCTGTGGGTTAACTGCAAATTAAAAACACGTACATTCAAAGTAGGGCTGAATGATAAATCGGCATAAACTTACGATTTAGCAAAAGCTGTGATTGTATTGCACAACATTTGCGGAAAGTAGTGATGTGATCAACAGAAATTTCCTGTCTCACACACACAAGTTGCACATAATAACCAAATACACCTTCAAGAAACTCAGTAAAAACCAGTCTATGGGGAAGAATAATAGAGTGTGTAGGATGAACAGAACAGTTTTTGATTTGTTTCATCGGGATTACTGAACACATGACCTCAATAACGTATGGTTTTCCAGACTTTTTCTTGTAATTTCCTCCTTCAGCGGGTTTAACTGGTTGTTGGAGGAAACTCTCGTTAAAATGGTTGTAGCATTTAGGCCCAATCCCAATTCTACCCCTTAGCTCTTCCCCTTACCCCTAGCACTCATTTTGTGCATTCCTGTGAAGGAGTACGGGTGTCCCAATTCTCTTTAGCTTGAAGGCATAGGGATAAGGGGAAGGGTTAGATACCCCTTCAAACAGAGATCTTTCAGGACCACACTTGAAACTAAGGGGTGAGATATTTTCCCAGATTACACCATCTACATAAGCAGAATGCCTGCACATGGAAGTGCTGAGATCCACAAATTAGTATTTTTTGTCATTATTACGAATTTTTACCACAAACAAGCATTTTATTTAATATATTTATGACCGCTAAAGTAGAAACTGCTAATTTAAGCAATCTATAATCCATAATAATGACTAGTGATGGGAAGTTCGGATCATTTTACTGAATCGGATCTTTGAGTCTTGTTCATCGAGATGAACGAATCTTTTTTCGAGTCATTTGGTTCATTTGGTTCAATTTTCCAAAATATTATTTAAATGTTATGAAATGCTTCCAAACACATCTACAACTAGCCCAAAAGGTTGCTCACACGACAAATAAGTCATAAATAGAATACTATAAGAAGGAGAAAATAATAATTCAATGTTGACCTGCTCTTTTGTCTATGAAGACATTGTTGTCTCTTTGCTCAGCTCACCTCTTCAGGTCTTCAAATGTCAGGGGTTCATTCAAGTTATACTAACAGTCAAATATAATCTTAATCAATGCACAGTCTAAGCTGATAGGAGCCATGATCGTTCGTTCATCACAAGACAGAATGACTCAAACGCCAGGACTTGAGAGATGAACGGTTCAATTCTTATTCCGGCTCTAAACACGTATGATTGGCCCGTGAGGAACGAATGACTCATACCCGATAATGGACTCAAGAGATTAACGGATCAATTCTTTTTCCGGCTCTAAACGTGTATGATTGGCCCGTGAGGAACGAGTGACTCAGACCCGAAAGAGGACTAGGGAGATGAACGAATCAAAACTTTTTCCGGCTCTAAACGTGTATGATTGGCTCGTGATGAACGAGTGACTCAGACCTGATAGAGGACTCGAGAGCTGAGCGGAACAATTCTTTTTCCGGCTCTAAATGCATATGATTGGCTTCTGCCAATGTGATGAAGACTTGAAATGAACGATACTACCTGCACAAATGTGCGCACGCGCGGATGAGCGAATCACTCCCTGAGAGGACTCATAGTTCCCGAGTCATATTAAAGATTCGTTCAAAATGATGGAAAAAGTCAGAAAAGTGGGCGTCCAGCTCTGTTTAGGGGGGAGTGTCGGAGGAACTAAAGTGGGATGGTGTGGGAGTGTCTATTTGTGCACGCGCGAGTTTCAGAGTCAAAATACACACACACACACACACACACAGTAGAAAGTGATGGTGTTTAACCTACATGGACATCTGTAGTCGAATTATTTGCCAAATTATTAAATGGTGGACTTTAACTGCAGTTTGGCTCTTTCATTCAGGGAATTCATTCATGCCTCTTGCGACAAACGAGATATTTGATTGGAGGAACTGCTGTAAGCGTGTATTTTTTATGTAATGTTTGATACCGCACGGCGAATGAGAGAAAAAAAAACTCTGCATTTCCCGGAAACGTAGATGCTCTCGGCAGGTAGTGTCAGAAAGCCGCGTGTGTTATTCCGGTCACTAAATGCGGTGCTAACATTTCTGCCCTCAGTGCAATAGTTAACTTAATTCGATACGAACAAACTGAATAAACAAAGAGCACTGGTCGCTCACTGACCAAATCTGTAGAGACAGGACAATCACCAGCAACTAGAGCCGCGTCTTTATGGAGAGAATACTACAAGCGAATCCAGATCTCAGCGTTTGCAGATGAGAACAGCTCTCAGGTAAACAATAATCCTCCTTAGACACGTAAGTTATTGTTGTCGAGCGTCACGTACACTGTTAATCCACACGTGACTCCAGCTGCGCTCTCACAGAGAGAAAATGAAAACAAAACTTCACTGCAGCAAACTATAAAAGCAACACTTCACGCTTGTTTAGCCAACACAACGTGGCGTCCTTGTGGTGTAGACACTGTGACAGTAATGAATATTAATGAAGTTGCACAATAGAGCGCGCTGATTGGTTTGAACCAAGCCTTACTCATGCATTAATGCAGCACACTGTAAGACGTAATAAGACACACTCTGGCACAGACGTCCAGTCTGCACGCTGGAATACACGCTATTATGTCATGACCGTGACGCAGCTTCAAAAATTCGTTTCAAACAGGAAGTACAAATTTGCTTGAAATAACGCAAAAACAACCAATTTACACTTTTTAGTGAGATATAGGTGTCCTAATAGTGTTTTTAGCAGTGTGGGACACATATACGACTGTCAACAGCTCAACACATGTGTTCTGGTGTTTCGTGACCCTTTAACAACGAGGGTTTTACATTAACACCCGCCAACCCGCCTAATGCAGGTAGATTTGAGCTCTGGCGGGTTAGACAGACACCTCCATTAGCCACTTTGGCTAGTTGGTAATCATTTTTAAATTGTAGTTTTCTAAAAAGCAGGGTTGACAATAAGCATGGCCCAATATTCGTGCAAATGTGATGTTAGAATCGAGAAGCAGCATGACTGACAAAAATAACTGTTCACGCGAGCAAAGGAATGATTGCTCGCGTGAATGAGAGCCTTATCACTCATGCTAACAGCTGATGTAATGCGAGCAACAGTTAAAAAGCGTGCGCGCTCCTGTTTACTTGCGTCAAGCAACCGTGCCTAGAGGAAAAGCAGCGGGTGCGATTGGCTCCCTTTGAAATAGACTGGACAAAGAGCGATGATCGTGCACCCACAGTCCTGCTGCTTTTAAGAGCTCAAGACTTTAAAAAAATACATATTCTTTTGTAAGCAGCAGCGGTCACAGCTTTCATTTGAATTATTCTTAGTCGAGATTATTAACAGGCCTAACATTAACCATGTGCACGGTATGTTTCACCTGCTTTCTTTTGCTTGCAGTTATTTTTGTTAATATGGTTTAATTATCATTTTTTACAATAGCATTGCTACAATGGGAGATTACTCCCTGTTTATGTCTAGTTACCTGGTGATCTGGGACTTTTAGCTAGGACAGATTACCTAGCATATTTTAGATACATGACAATGATTCTTTTTTTTAAATTAGAGTGTATAGGTGTTTCCCATTGATGGGTTGCAGCTAAAAGGGCATCCGCTGCGTAAAACATTTGCTGGATAAGTTGGCGGTTCATTCCGCTGTGACGACCTCAGATTAATAAAGGGACTAAACTGAAAAGAAAATGAATGAATAAATAATGAAACAATATAATGAGACCAATGTGTAGCACGCAATTATATCACTAGTAAATAAACATTCATAAAAAAGAAATGTTTCAGAAATGATAAACTTTACTCAATAACTGCATGTATTTCCAAAAACCAGCATCTGAATATCGGCTTCTGATGAAAATAAGCAATAAATACCACAGGGTTGTTTGTTTGATTGTTTCATCTTGGCTCAGTTTTGTTTTTACTTATTTATTTATGTTCATAAGTGCACTGAAGTCAGGTTGAATATCTGACGTGGAGAAGCAAAGTTTAAAAATCAGCCGAAAGATTAATAATTATGTTTAGATATGGTTAAATATAATAATAATAATTATATATATATATTTAAAAATCAGCCGAAAGATTAATAATTATGTTTAGATATGGTTAAATATAATTATAAATAATTATATATATATATATATATATATTTAAAAATCAGCCGAAAGATTAATAATTATGTTTAGATATGGTTAAATACAATAATAATAATTATATATATATATTTAAAAATCAGCCAAAAGATTAATAATTATGTTTAGATATGGTTAAATATAATAATAATAATTATATATAAATATTTAAAAATCAGCCGAAAGATTAATAATTATGTTTAGATATGGTTAAATATAATTATAAATAATTATATATATATATATATATATATATATATATATATATATATATATATATATATATATATATATATATATATATATATATATATATTTAAAAATCAGCCGAAAGATTAATAATTATGTTTAGATATGGTTAAACATAAAAATAATAATTATACTGAGTATATATATATAGTTATAATTATTATCAATATTATTATTATATATAACAATGCCGCACCCCATGCGGTAGTATCGTGTATCGGCGATCGAAATTTCGCATATCGCCCAACACTACGCTCTACTACTGTGCTGTATTTTAACCTCATGTTTTCTTCCATGTGCTCTTTTGTAAAGTGTTATTTATTATTGTAAACAACTTGAAACAAATGCATTAATTATAAATACATTTAGTTATGAATGATTGCATGCATGCACAGATTTAACAGTACTGACTATACTACATACTAAAGAATATCACTGAGGATTCAGGCGATTGATTGGAATATTGCTGCAGGATTTGTTCAAGTTCACAGTTACCATGTAGGGTTTTATCATGCTTTGTTGGATTTTTAAGTGAAGTCAGTGACTAAATACAGTGGGAATGCTGCATAACGCCTCATAACCTCCATTCATCTAGTCAGGATAATTAACGGCTTGGCGTTTCACCACCTGGTGAAATTACACCCAGGTGTTGCAGAGTAAAAAGTGATGATGGCTAGAAAAAGTCGTCTTGCTGAATTAATGCAGCCTGCCCTGATAATCAGGCTAATTTGTGGAACAAAGTAAATTAAGACTTTGAGAGCACCTTCGTTTAGCCATTTAGCAATAATAACAATAGCTGTGTTTCCACCCAAAGAATTAGATTTATTATTTATATTTTGTTTAGCTATAATTTTCTATTTCATATTTTTGGGGGGTTACATTCAGTGTGGGGGTGTGTGAGAGATCTGCGGAGTGAATAGCAACATCAACAGCCTGACGTATCAAGACATTTGTGCTGCCCATTACATTACAAACCACAGGAGAGGGACAATTCTCCAGCAGTATAGTGCTCCTTCACATACTTCAGCCTCCACATCAAAGCTCCTGAAAGCAAAGAAGGTCAAGCTGCTCCAGGATTGGCCAGCCCAGTCACCAGACATAAACATTATTGAGCATGTCTGGGATAAGATGAAGGAGGAGGCATTGAAGATGAATCCAGAAAATCTTGAGGAACTCTGGGAGTCCTGCAAGAACACTTTCTTTGCCATTCCAGATGACTTTATTAATCAGTGATTTGAGTCATGTCAGAGATGTATGGATGCAGTCCTCCAAGCTCATGATGGAGTCAGACACTATATTTATTCTGTCTCCACTGCAGCAGGACTTTATTTGGACATTATTTCTGTTCAGTGATGAGACTTTAGTCTGAGCAAAGTCAGACCTTACTGTATTAATTAAATCATTACAAATCAGTGCATGATTATATTTTATTTTAGTAAAATAAGCATAATCTATTGACCTTTGCCTTTTATTTAAGCCACTTTGTGGCTGTTCATCAAGATGACGACAAGGTTTGATTAAGCTCGGGTCAACCATGGCTCATTATTATATATATATATATTATTACGGTGCCTCTGCTGTGTATTTAAAAATGCAGCTTCTTTTGTTTTTATTCTCCTGCTTCTGCAAGTGACGTATCTCTAAACCAATAGCGTTCAGCAGCGTGTCTAGCTCCGCCTTTTGGTAACCTTTGTCCTGCTTGGCACCCTTGCAAAGGGTGACCAAAAAGTGATATGGTACGGTTCACTTTTAGGTACACTTTGACAGTAGAAACGGCCATAAAAGCCGAACTGTACCGTACCACTCAGTGGAAACGGGCCATAATAATTTAACCCAATGCATTGGGTTATTTAGATTTTGATTTAAATGTTATTTTTTTCCATTTTGGGATTACTTCTGCTACTATTACTACTGTAAATTTTATAATTACGGCTGTGTAAATAAATAACATGCATTTTTTTTAAAACATTGAAAATGCTTTATATCCATTTCGTTTTAAGTTCCAGACACTGAAGCATTTTTATCAATTTAATCTAGATCAGTTGTGAAGTGTGGGTTTGTGTCAATAATAATTAAAAGTGCTGGTGAAACGGACATAAAAAAACACGACATGGAGAGGTAATTGATTTAACAAAAAAACAAAACAATATTATTGCTTTATAGCTTAAATAAACTTTATAACGCAAAAACAACATTATGTACCCATATTAATACAGCAGCACTGTGTCAGTTAAATCAGTTTACTGTTCACATTCACATTTTTAACCCAACTGGTTGAGTTATTAATTAAACAACCCAATAAAGGTTAAAAATATCCCATCAAGGCTGCACGGAGGCGCAGTGGGTAGCACGTTCGCCTTACAGCAAGAAGGTCGCTGGTTCGAACCTCGTCTGGGTCAGTTGGCAATTCTGTGTGGAGTTTGCATGTTCTCCCAGTGCTGGCGTGGGTTTCCTCTGGGTGCTTCGGTTTCCTCCACAAATCCAAATTATAGGCTGAAATGACTGTAGTGTATGAGTGTGAATGAGTGTGTATGGATGTTTTCCAGTGATGGGTTGCAGCTGGAAGGGCATCCGCTGAGTAAAACATTTGCTGGATAAGTTGGCGGTTCATTCCGCTGTGGCATTAATAAAGGGACTAAGCCGAAAAGAATGAATGAGTAACCCAGCAAAGCACCAAATATTTACCTAACTGGTTGAGATATTGAATAAATAACCCAATAAAGTTTAGAAATAACTCAATAAAGCCCCATATTTTTTAACTCAACCATTGGGTAAAGTTAATAACTCAATGATTAACACCCCATTCCCACAGGGCGTCAGCTTTAACACTTCCCATTCACCTTGAATGGGTGACGTCAGGCATTGCCGAACTGCATTATGGCAACTGCAACGGAAGTGTTAGCTGTAGGCAAATACAACAGCTCAGACAGTGGCCTATTGCTGACTAATTTAATTGGCTGCCGCTGCTATAACGATCACGTCAGACCCGACTTCAGGCACGCCCTCTGTCAAGCGTTGACGCTGAAGGCCCGTGTGAATGGGGCGATAGAGTGTAGCATTGACTGATATGAGTTAACCTAATATCTGTGACCATGAGTTTAGCAATAATGTATTGTTAGACGACAAGTTTGTAGCGCAACATATGTTAAATGAAAACTCTGTCATTTTGCCATCGTTTTTATCAGCATTTAGAAAATAGTGCTTAAGTTAAAGTGATTTATTTTGCAAAAATTTGCATAAATTTAAACAGTTGTGTTGTAACAAAGTGTGAATATATCCAGCCTCTAATGGTAAACATGAATTAATTCTATTGTTTATAATCAGACTTGATAAAGACAGTCTGCAGAAACACTTTGATTGACATTCTCCCTTTCTACGTGTCATCAGAGGGGGAAAGCCACACCCACTATTGCCCATTTCTCCCTCATTAACATAAACAGCAGCCCTGAGTGAGAAGCAGCCATCTGTCCATTATCCATTAGAGCAGGGGTTTTCAAACTGTGGGTCGCACAGTGAACAAAGGTGAGTCGCGGAACGTCACATAGCTGCAGCTATAATTACAATGGGGTTAATCAAAACCAGTACGACTGACGGCAATAACTTAAAAGCCTCTTACCCTAAAAATGTCTAAAGTGTGTTTCCTACAAAAAGACAAAGCTAGTTATGTTTCACAGCTGTCTTTTTCTTTTCTTTTTTTCGCTCGACTCGCTACGAGCACTGCTCCATTTGAGCCCTCGCAACCTGCGTTTAGCTGGTAGAGCTCACGCTGAGCAGAGCTCTCAGTAAGGGACCGTCGGAAAAGTGCTTCTTTTTTTCGGGGTTTTTTTTTTTTGTTGTTGTTGTTTTTGCTCCGTCCTGCGTGTTTTATTTTAAACACAACTAATTTTCTCTTAAATGAGCACAAACAGTTAGTAGTCGAATGCTTTCTTATAGATCTGTGCATTCTTACATGAACACCTCTGTTATCAAACAAAACACAATGGGAGATTGATTTGCTGCTCTTCACTAAATAACTAGTAACTTTAATCAATATGCAAATACAATTAAAAGGGAAATAAATTTTATAGATTTACTTAATTTCTGGATAGGCCATTGATTTTAATAGGCTAAAGCTTTATTTTATTGTCAATATTTTTTAATGTTTGCTATGTATTCTATCATTTGAAGCTATTTGTTGTCCAATATTTTTTACATCCAACATTGACAGATTGCTAATCAATAAATAGTTATAGTGCTGTCTGTTAGGTTTAATGTCTGCTAATGTTATGGAATTGCAAAGATGTTATGGAAAATAGTAATAGTAATGTAACTACCCCATCATTCCTTCCTCAAGCAAATGTGTAAATATCAGATCTATTCAGCAATAACGTTAATTGCATTGGCATATTTATCTGACGTTTTCCCAGCTTGTAGTAGTCGATCAAAAAGCTGTTTAGTTTCTTATGACTACACTAGCAGTGGAATTTACTGCGATGTGACGGGGCTTGATCATAATCAAGGGGCTTGATCAAGGGTTGATCATATTCTCTTCTGAAAAAAGAAGAGTATCTTTTTCAACAAAAAAATAATCAGAGTTACAGCCAGCATCCCACAAAAAGCACTCGAGCCTCATTTTGTGCATATCAAATCGCAAAATCCAAAAAGCCACACACCATATATTTTTGACTGCTCTGAGTGGAGACATTTTTTTGCCCATTTTTCCATAATAAAAAATATTATGGTGGGTCTTGAGATTGAATTACTTGCCTAGGTGGGTTCCGGAATAAAAAAGTTTGGGAATCCCTGCATTAGAGTATTTGAGCTGCTAAAGATAATGTCAGCATAGACTAGGAGGATTATAGATGTGGAGTTTTAGATGAACAGCGACAGGAGCGACATAGACTGACAGAAGCATGCAGACCTGAAAATGCTAGTCCTGTTTTACATCTGCCACTATGCTGATGCACAGGCACTTGTAGCTCCGCCCTCTTTTAAAGTAAGCACATTAGAATTTAAAGCGACAGTCACCAAAACAGCACAATTAGGATCAAAGTCTAATGCTGTGTTCACACCAGACGCGGAATGCGCATCAAGCGCGAGTGTTTTACATGTTAAGTCAATGCAAACACGCGAATAGACATCCTGCGGCGCGATACGCGCGAATGGCGTGGCGCGAATTACGCAAATTGCGTGAATGGCGCGGGGTAAATTGAGTGTTTTTCGCGTTTGACGCGCTTAACGAGCGTTTCGCGCGAATCTCTCGATTTCGAAAATCTGAACTTCAGGGTACATTCGCGCCGCGTTAACCAATCAGAAGCTTGCTCTTGTGGGGGCGTGATTGTGACGTAGAACCTGTTGTCGGTGTTCCTTGGGAAATCCTCCAGCCTTCACCGACAACAGTTCATCAAACTGGGCTTGGCTCAGTCAGAAGCACCGCTGAAAGCCTCCGTCATCCAGGTTCAGTTTCTGGAGGAGTTTATGAGCTCACAGAGCTGGATGCACCTCTGAAAGCATGTAGTGGACTCAGACACGACCCTAAACGTATCGACGCTGTTTTTCAGTCTTCATAAAGCACATAAACACTGTTATTTTCTTCATAAAATCCATGTTAGCCATTTAGCTATGAAGCTAGAGTCTTCGGGCAGACAGAAGCCCTGCCCATCCACGAATCCGCGTCTGTTCTGATGTGAATTTGGCACGTGAATGAAGCGGGGTTTGACGCAGGAATGAAGAGAGTAAACTCAAATGTTTACGCGGCTATTAACGCACGAATAGCGCGATTTATCCGCACCTTCCGCGTCTGGTGTGAACAGCATGAAAGGGACAGTTTCAGAGAGTTATAAACATTATCTGTGAGCTGTTTTGAGCTGAAACGTCACACACACTCTCTCTAGGCACACCAGAGACTTATATCTTGTAAAAAGAGACATAATAGGTCTCCTTTAAAGCTGTGGATGAGGAGCGCCTCGGTCTCGTTCAGATCCTGGATCAGCCTTGTTTGGATACAGTTTACAGGAACAATGCACTTGCTCTGTTTGTGTAGATTGCAGCAGAAAGCAGCAGTGCTGGATTAATCTGATCTGAGCGTCTGCCTCTCTCCACACAGAGCCTGCACAATCCATTCAATTACAGACGCTGATTAACTCTGTCAATTACAGCCTGATGGATGTTTATTCAGTTATTGAGCGCAGGCCACTCTATAGGCAGCTCTACAGTAAATCTGTTAATAAATCCAGAGACAAGACACTTCAGTCAAACACAGGCAAGCTGAAGCATTCAGTTCAAACATTGAATATAAGAGCAGAATCACAGGAGTAGCACTGCGATATGGCTGTATATCAGCACTGGTGGGAGGTGTGTGTTGCGGCCGAGTGCCTTAGTGCCGATATACAGCCATATCCCACTGCTACGAGTGTGATCTTGCGTTCACACAACAGTTTGAAGGCATAATTGTGCATATAAGAACAAAATCAAACATGGAGAGTCTCAAAAACCCTTTTGTCCCTGCTGAAAAATCCAGCTTAGGCTGGTTGGCTGGTTTTAGCTGGTCGACCAGGCTGGTTTTAGAGGGGTTTTGGCCACTTCCAGGCTGGTTTCCAGCCATTTCCAGCCTGGTCTTAGCTGGTCAGGCTGGGTGATGACCAGCTAAAACCAGCTTGACCAGCCTTGCCAAGCTGGGAGTCCAGCCAAAACCAGCTATATCCAGCTTAAACCAGGCAGGTTGGTTTTAGCTGGATTTGGCTGGTCATTTTCCAGCCTGACCAGCTAAGACCAGACTGGAAATTGTTGGAAACCAGCCTGGAAATGGCCAAAACCCCTCTAAAACCAGACTGGTCAACCAGCTAAAACCAGCCAACCAGCCTAGGCTGGTTTAAGCTGGATTTTTCAGCAGGGGTATGAGGAACTACTTTTGACAGTTGAGCAAGCATCTTTAAAACTTTAGATCTGTTGTATCTGCTTGTTGCTGGCTGTATGTGGGCGGAGTAATACACAAAGGGTAAAGAGGCTGTACAGGTGCTGATATTACTTAAATATATCACGGCCATCAGCCAATCAGATTCGAGAACCAGACAGAACTGTTGTATAAATAAAATACATCTGAATTTTATCTTTGTGTATTTGTTTTATAAATCACATTTAGTCCATGCTTAACTTCCGTCTGCGTTCACTAAATATTTTATGTTTTATTTTGTTCCTCTCCTCCCAGAAACTGCATGTCATGAGTCAGTGGAGAGTAAGTTTTCTTCACTCCGGAGGCTTTTCCAGATTTACAGACTTAATCTTTTTTTTTTTTTTTTGTTCATGCTATTTTCAGCACCTGAAGTTCACAAGCTGCAGGCTCAAACCCTTCACTGCAACGACTGTCACTTTATGATATCATAAGTCCTCTTAAAGCATGACAGAGTCGCTTTGCGCAGGCAGACTGAATGTGTCTCCGATAGAGAGATCCAGGAGCATCCTGGCAACCACATGCCTTGTAACCATGCAGAATGCCATGGCAACCACCTAGTAACCATTTATATTATTCTCTTGCATCTGCATAGTAACCACTAACTGTAACCTGGAAAGAAGACTGCCAAGTAACCACCCAGAACACCTTAGCAACTACCCAAATTACGTAAGAACAACACAGCAATCATGCAGTACACCCTTGGAACCCCACATATTACTCTAGCTATCACCCAGTACACCAACCACCAATGGTTGGTAGCAACCACCAATACTAGCACCTGCCTAGCAACCACTCATTGTAACTGGTAATAAAACCTGCCAAGCAACCACAGAGAACACCTTAGCAACTACCCACATTACAATAAGAACTACCTAGAAAACAAACAGTGCACCCTATCAACAACCCATATTATCCTAGCAATTAGCCAGTACACCCTAGCAACCTCTCATATTATCCTGGCAACCCACATAACACCCATTTATAGTAACCTTGCAACCACCTACCTAGTAACCACCCATATTACCCTAGCAACCCATCTAACACACATTTACTGTCACCTGGCAACCACCTGCCTTCTTACCACCCAGAACAAACTTGTAACAACCCATATTACCCTAGCAACCAACCTAGCACCCATTTAGAGTAGCCTGGCAACCACTTGCCTAATAATCACCCAGAACCCCATAATAACTTTTAAATTACCCTAGCAGCCACAGTGTAACCTCACAGCCACCAGCTTAGTAACCACCCATATTACCCTGGCAACCCATCTAGCAACCGTTTACAGTAGCCTGGCAACTGCCAACCTAGTAACCACCCAGAACACCCTTGCAACCACCCCCCCCCCCCCCCATATTACCCTAGCAACCCACATAACACTCATTTAGAGTAACCTGGCAACCACCTGCATAATAATTACCCAGAACACCAAAGTTACTTTCAAATTACCCTAACAGCCAGTTGGTGTAACCTTGGCAACCACCTGCCTAGTGACCACCTATATTACCCTAGCAACTCATATAGCACCCGTTTAAAGTAACCTGGTAACTGCCAACCTAGTAACCACCCAGTACACCCTAGCAACCCCCCATGTAACAACCTATATTACCCTAGCAACCACCAAGAACACTCTATTAATCCCTCTGTGTTCCCCTAGCAACCACCAAGATCACTCTAGTAACCCCCCACCCCCATATTACCCTAGCAACCCCCCATCTAACAACCCATGTTACCCTAGCAACCACCAAGAACACTCTAGTAATCCCCCTGTGTTCCCCAAGCAACCACCAAGATCACTCTAGTAACCCCCCCCACCCCCATATTACCCTAGCAACCAACATTGCATCCATTTATACTAACCTGGCAATCACCTACCTAATAATCACCCAGAACACCAAAGTAACGTCCAAATTACCCTAGTAACTACTCAATGTAACCCGGCAACCACCTGCCTAGTAACCACCCAGAACACACTTGTCCACCCATATTACCCTAGTAACCAACCTAGAATGTATTTAGAGTAACCTAGCAACCGCCTGGCAAATAACCACCCAGAACCCCCTAATAACTTTCAATGTTATGATTACAAATACACAGTACACCATAGTAATCACCAATATTACCTGAAAAACCCCTAGCAACTACCCAATGTAACCCATCTAGCACCTGCTTTGTAACCACCCAGAATACACTTGTAACCACCCATATTACCCTAGTAACCACCTAGAACCTATTTAGAGTAACCTAGCAACCACCTGCCTAATAACCACCCAGAACACCCTAGTAACTTCCAAATTATCCTAGCAGCCACTTCCTTGGCAACCACCTGCCTAGTAACAACCCATATCACCCTAGCAACCTACCTAGCAACCATATAGTGTTACCTGACAACCACCTGCCTAGTAACCACACATATTACCCTAGCAATCCATCTAGCATACATTTACAGTAACCTGGCAACTGCCAACCCAGTAACCACCCAAAACACCATAACAAGCCGCACATT
>NC_141034.1:56037500-56055000 GCF_052040795.2 Danio rerio | reverse complement strand
GGTGTGTGGGCACCGCGTAGAGCCGCCCGCTGCAGTACGAGATACAGCTATATATACTCTCTATAACTGTGTGTGTTTCACTCATCCGCTCATCAGTGACACTGTGCCGCCTGTACACACAGATCTGCTCATGCGTTCCAGTTCTGACAGTGTGTTTTGGAAGTTTTAGTTTTGTTAGTCATACTTTTGTAATTAGGTCTTAGATTTATAATTATATTATATAATTATAATTTTGTAATATATATATACACATACAGTGCTCAGCTTAAATGAGTACAGCCCATTTTGTAAATGAATATTTTCCTACACTTCTCAGTGAATATAGGCAGTGTATTTTGGTGCATTTAAACAAAACAGATTTATTAAACAGAGATATTTATTAAAATAATATTTTAGTCACCAAACATATTGAGAACTTGAAAGATAATACAATTAAATTCAAGCTAAATATTGCAAAATAAATTACAGCCTACAAAATTTCAACTATTTTTTAAAAAAGTTTTGCTTCTCTTTATTTTTCCTTTTTTTTATTTGTATTTAATATTTTTCTATAACATTTTTTTTTTTTTGGACCGCTATCATAAGTTTGTTAATTTTGTTATGAGGTCCAGATTTGGCTTTAGTACTGACTAATGTAATGTATATGCACAAATATAATACTGTACAGCTTCCTATTAATTGTGAAGGGTGTACTTATATATGTTGAGCACTATATATATATATATATATATATATATATATATATATATATATATATATATATATATATATATATATACTTTTTATTTTATTAATTAATATTAGTTTGTATTAGTTTTATTTATTTTATTCATTTTAATTGTTATTTAATTTTATATATTAAATTTGTTTCTTTTGTTTATACATTTTTATTTTATTTTTATCTATTTGTATTATTTTATTTATTATTTTCTATTTATTTATTTATTTTTCAAAAAGTTATCAAACTAATTTGTGATAATTTTTGTAAACTAAATTTTATTTAATTAATTATTTGAGATCCAGTACTTTTGTGCAGACTATTTTTTTATTTTATTTTTTATTTATTTATTTATTTTATTTGTGAGATTAATTTGAGAAAATTTTAGGAAGCAAATTTTAAATTAATAAATGAACTCTGTGTCTCTCATCAGTGACCCTGTGCCGTCTGTACTTGAAAATGTGCCCATGTGTTTGAGTTGTGCTATGTGTTAGAAAGAAAAGTTCATTCATTTTCTTTTCGGCTTAGTCCCTTTATTAATCAAGGGTCACCACAGCGGAATGAACCGCCAACTTATCTGCCATACGTTTAATGCAGTTGATGCCCTTTCAGCTGCAACCCATCACTGGGAAACACCCATACACTTTCATTCACACACATACACTTTGGCCAATTTAGTTCTTAAATTCACCAATAGCGCACTGTGGGGGAAACCAGAGGACCCGGAGGACACCCACACTAACACAGGGAAAGCATGCAGACTCCACACAGAAATGACTACTAGCCCAGCCAGGGCTCGAACCAGCAACCTTTTTGCTGTAAGGTGATTGTGCTACCCACAGTGCCACCATGCTGCCCCTTTCAAAATAGTATTCAAATCAATCTCAATATGGTCCGCTTTTGGTAATGCATTTTACTGCATAGCGGTCAAAATAGGACGAATAAGCTCATAAATGGAACAAATTCTGCACCTTTATCACCTTTATCAATTATTATTATTAATAATAATAATCATTTGAGATTCAGTTTGTAGTGTTTTAAATATTTAAGAAGTACATTTTTCTTTCATTTCATTTTATTATCAGATTTTGATTGTTTAGTGTTTATTTATTTATTATTTTTTCCTCTATTATTGTTCCATGTATGTGCAGTCATGGTTTGTGTGTCATCTTTACCGTGGTAAATGCGAGTGATTTTCTTGTTTTCGTCTACTGCAGTTCTGCTTTTATTTCAACATATAAATCAGCGTTTACTGCGGTAACCAGTGAAATGAGCACAGAAAGCTGCATTTAAGGTGTAAAATGTAAAGCATGACTGGCAGCTCTGTGTGCCATTGATCGTGCTGCTAAACAGGAGGAGAAACATTGATTTATTTCCCAGCAAGTCGCTGCGTGCATGGATTTAAGCATTGCTTTGAATTTCAATTTGTGTTCTCACTTTTAAGACCTAGGGCTGCTCGGATATGGGAAAAGTCATAAGCACGATTATTTGTACATAATTATCACAATTATTGAAAAGGATTTTCTATATTATTTTATTTTCAGATTTGTTTATTTTTTTATATTGAATTAATTAATTAATTAATTAATTAATACTTTATTTTGTTTTGTTTTTTTATTTTATGATATTTGTTTATTTACCTTTATTTTTAGACAATTTTTTTTTATGTTATTCTATTTTTAGATTTAGATTTATGTTTTATTTTTATTTTTTTATTTGTATTTTTATTTTTAGCTTTAGTTGTATATCATTTGATTTTTACATTTATTTTATTTGCTTAATTTTATTGTTACTTTATTTTATTACATATAATATTTGTTTATTTTTAACTTTATTTTTATAATAATATTTCCAGATTTATTTATTTTGTTTATTTTATTTATTTATATTTTATTTTATTTTAGGTTTATTTGTAAAAGATTTCCTTTTTAGATTTATTTATTTATTAACTAATTAATTTATTTATTTGCTTATATTTTGTTTTGAGCTTTGTTTTTATATTATTTTATTTTTAGATCATTTTTTTCTATTTTATTTATTTCTATTTTATTTTTAGCTTTATTTTTATATATTATTTTATTTTCAGATTTATTAATTTTTGTATATTTAATTCATTTATTTCTATTTTATTTTGGGGTTTATTTTTTATTATTTTAGGATATTTTTTTATTTACCTTTATTATTATGTTATTTTATTTTCAGAATAATTTATTTATCATGTTTTATTTTACTTTAATATTAACTAAATGATTAAACGAACTAAATTATATATATATATATATATATATATATATATATATATATATATATTATTATATTTTATTTTTTATTATTATTATTTCATTTTTTTTAGTTTTGTATGTATATACATATTGCAATTGCATATTGCAGACACATTACATATTGTATGCAGATGCGCGTCCCTATATAATCATCACAGTCAATGTAAAATTTGTTTTTTTTTTTCCAAATAGTCATCTTGTGTAATTATATTCAGATCGCAGTGTCAGTTTTTTGTACAATATTGTGCAGCTTTAGGTTTGCGTGTTTTGTGTGCAGGAAGCTCTTATCTGCTGTAGTGTGATGTTTGCATGTGTTTTCTGTGTGTTTTGTGTGCAGAAAACTCTCACCTTCTGACCATCCAGCCGGATTTGACCACCAGCACCAGCAGTTATCAGGGCTCGCTGCGCTCTCGGCACGAGGTTTCTAGTAAATTCTCCATGAGTAACGGCCCGCTGCTGGATCCGCTGCCGAACGGATCACACACACTGCACAACGGCAAACTCAGCAGCGATGCAGATGACTTCATGAGCAGACTTTCCTCGCAGACTTACTTGAAGACGCTTCCCAGAGAAAACGGAAACACCTCGTACGGCACTTTCAACTTCCTGGGCGGACGACTGACGCTGCCCAACACGGGTGAGACTCCATTCAGGAGATAAACTGGACAATATATTCAATTCAGTTCATGCTTGTTATATTGCGCTTTTGCAATGAAGATTGTTTTAAAGCAGCTTAACATAGAAGTTCTCATGAATTGAAACTGTGTCAGTCCAGTTTTCAGAGTTGAAGTTCAGTTCAGTGTGGTTTAATTTTCACTGCTGAAAGTCCAAACCCTGAGCAAACCCATCAATGCGCAGCTCCACAAGTCCCACACCAAGCAAGCCAGTGGCAACAGTGTAACTTACTTATATAACTTACAATAAACTTATTTTAGTTTTAGATGCATTTTTTGTATTTATTTTTGTATTTATTTGAATTTTTCTTTTTTATTTTCTTACTTTTTATTTTTAGGTTTATTTTATTTTTTTAATTTTTTTATTATATAAAATTTTTCTTTAAAGATTTTTTATTCTTTTTTTATTTTAATATTTGATTTATTTATTTAATAATAATTTATTTATATTTTATTTGTAGATAAATTTTTATACTATTTTATTTTTCAATTTTTAATTTTCTAAATATTTTTTAATTTACTTATATTTGAATTCTATTTTACAAGTATCTATTTATTTACTTATATTTTTTATATTTTAGGTTTGTTTTTATATTGTTTTATCTTTGATTAATTTATTTACTTAGAATTTATAAATTTTTTACTTTATTTTTAGATTTTTTTATACTATTTCAGTTTTTTATTTTATTCATTTACTTATATATTTTAAGGTTATTTTATATAGTTTTTTTATTTATTTATTCACGTGTATTTTATTTTTAAGTTTATTTTTATATTATTTATAATTATTATTATTATTTTATTTTTAATTGATGAATTTACTTGTATTTTATTTTCAAGTTTATTTTAAATACTTTTATTTTCTTATTTATTTGTTAACTTATATTTTATTTTTATTTATTTTCTATTTAATTATTTACTTGTATTTTATTTTTAAGTTTATTTTTATAATATTTTATCTTTAGATGTATTTATTTATCTACTTAAATTTTGTGTTTTTAAACTATTAAAATGTTTAAATAATTTTATTATATTATTTTACTTTTTTTGTATTTTTTGTTTTTACTTTCTTTTGTTTTTAAATTTATTTTTATATTATATTATTTAATTTTTAATTGATTAATTTACTTATATTTTATTGTCATTTATCTTGTGTAACTTTATTTACTTGCTTATATTTTATTTTTACATTTATTTAATTAATTTTGTGATATATATATATATATATATATATATATATATATATATATATATATATATACATATATATATATATATATATATATACATATATATGTATATATATATATATATATATATATATATATATATATATATATATATATATATATATATATATATATATATATATATATATATACAGTTACAACTAAATCCATTTTTATAGCATTTTTTGATTTTATACACAAGTATATATTTATTTGTATTATTAAACTTAATATATTTAATTTTCTAAAATGAAATTTAAATCCAAATAATTATCTGAGATCCTGAACCAGACAAATAGACATTTTTGAATATTTAGATTATGTGAAATAGCATTAAATCTTGTCCATCAATCGCGAGAGATGAGATGTTTCTGTGCTGTGTTTGTGTGTTCAGTGCTGGAGCTTTTAGTTAAACTACAGAGACGCAATTTAACACTGAAAGGTGAAGTGATCCAATTACATACTAATCCACGCAGTTTTATGTAAATCTGTGAACACCTTCTGAAGACAAGCTTCTTTTTAAGAAAACAGTCTAAGAAAGTGCCTCCATTTCTACTCTAATGACTGTATTTTGACAATGTGGAGTATTGGATGGCTGGATAGCAACTGCAGTAATTGAGGAAGCTCTTGTTTCTGCTCACATTCACACACAGCTCTGAAACTCAATCCGCTCGGAGGACATCAGTTCAGTTCATTTACACTCATTAATGTCCTTAATCACAGACAGAGCTTCTGCAGTTCATCACACCACACTTTAAACAGACTCTAGGGCTGTTTTTTAGGATGTTTTGGGTCTAAGGCTGCTTTTGTGTTGACTTCATGAGCTGAAGGCCTCTGTGATTGCAAAAATACCATATTTGTATTGTCCACAATGAAAAAAATAATCTAACATTAATTATTTCCTATATTTTTGCAAGTCATAATCTTTCTGAATGTGGACAAATTTTAAAAAGTTCCCTGACTATGACCCAGAGAAGTTTCTGAAATTTTTATTTTTTTATTTTGTACAAAATAATATAATAAGATGAATTGCATGCCAGTTTTATTTATTTATTTTTTTACATATTATTTTTGTTTTGTTTTATTTAATTATGTATTTTAAGATTAATTGCATGCCATTTTATTTATTTATTTAGTTATTTATTTATTTATTTACTTTAGTTATTTATCTTATGATTAAATCCAGGCCAAGGTTTATATCATTATATTTTATTTATTTTACTTTTTTTTCATTGTAAGATTAAAGGCATGCCAAGGTTTGTTTTATTATATTTATTCATATTGTACTATCTTAAGATAAAATATATGCCAAAGTTTAATTTTATTTAATTTTAATATATAATATCCTAAGATAAATTGCATGTCAAGGCTTTAATTTTATTTATTTTAATTATTTTATTCATAAGATTAAATCCATGCCAAATGTTAATTTAATTAATAAATTTATTAATTTATTAATTTATTTATTTATTTATTTATTTTATCTTACTATTAAATGCATGCCGAGGTTTATTTTATTTTATCTGTAGATTAAATGCTTGCCAAGTTGCCAAGGTTTATTTATTTATTTATTTATTTATTTATTTATTTATTTATTTTACTTATTTGCTTATTTTATCTTAAGATTAAATGTATGCCAAGGTTTATTTATTATATTTAATAATTATATTGTTTTATATTAGGATTCAATTCATACCATATTTTATTCTATTTTATTTTATTCTATATTATTTTATTTTATTTTATTTTAAGAATAATTTCTTGTCAATGTTTATTTATTATTTTATTATTATTTGTTTTTATATACTTAGTTATTTATCTTACGATTAAATGCATACCAAGGTTTATCTTATTATTTTTTATTTATTCAAAATTTTTTATTTATTTATTTTAAGATTAAAGGCCTGCCAAGGTTTATTTTATTATATTTATTTATATTGTTCTATCTTAATATTCAATGTATGCCAAGGTTTGATTAATTTTTTTATATATATAATATTTTAAGAATAAATGCATGCCAATGTTTATTTTATTTATTTTTTTTATTTTATCTTAAGATTAAATGCATGCCAAGGTTTATTTTATTTTATTTATTTATTTATTTACTTACTTATTTTAACTTAAGAATAAAATCATGCCAAAGCTTTAGTTTATTTTGTTTTAAAATATGCCAAGGCTTTTATTTTGTTTCTTTATTTATTTTTTATATTTTTTACTTATTTATTTATTTATTTTTTTATTTATTTTTTAAGATTAATTGCATGCTAAGGCCTATTTTCTTTTGTTTGTTTTTGTATTTTATAGTTCTGCTTTTGTTTTGTTCTACACTCCTTAGTTTTGTTACACGCCAAGAAGTTTAGGTTTATGATCCAGAGTTTTATTCTGATAATTTTTGATTTAATATGTTATTATATATAGGATATGCTTTCATTTTGTATTGTGCTGTCAATTTGAAAGTTTACACCCAGCCAAACACCACTCAGAAAGTTTTTATTACTTAATTTAATAAACATATCGATCCCTAAACACATTGCAACTTTTACTGAAAAGGCAGAAACACTAGTGACATTAGTTGATCACCAGCTTCAGGACAGAAAGTCTGATGAATCTGAAAGCTCTGATCTGGACTGTGGATTTGTGAAACTACATTTCCTTGTGTCACATAAAGCCGTCTGTGAGCGTGCGACAGAAGCCAGCGTTCAGACGGATCAGATGAGACTAACTCGTCTCTTTTGTTCATGTTTACATCAGGAATCAGCCTGCTCATCCCGCCAGAGGCCATTCCCAGAGGCAAGATTTACGAGATTTACCTCACCATTCAGAAGAAGGAAGACATGAGGTGAGAGACGCACACAGAAACCACTGCACACTATAGAAAGACCTGACACAGAACAACCTGTGAGTGTGGGTTTGTACTGGTTTAGCTATGCTTATGAGGACCTAATTGTTCTTACTTATAGTGCATCCGGAGAGTATTCATAGTGCTTCACTGTTTCCACATGTTTTAATGTTACAGCTCTTTTCCAAAATGGATTACATTGATTTATTTCCTCAGCATTCTACACACAATCCCCCATATTGACAATGTGGAAAAAGAGTTTTAAAATTGTTGCAAATTAATTAAAAATTAAAAAGCTGTAAAATCAGATGTACATCAGTATTCACAGGCTTTGCTCAATACTTTGTTGATGCACCTTTGGCAGCGATTACAGCCTCAAGTCTTCTTGAATATGATGCCACAAGCTTGGCACACCTGTCTTTGGGAATTTTCGCCCATTCCTCTATCCAGCACCTCTCAAGCTCTATCAGGTTGGATCGGAAGCGACAATATACAGCCATTTTCAGAGATGTTTAATAGGATTTAGGTCCAGGCTCTGGTTGGGCCGCTCAAAGTTGTTGAGTGAAGCCACTCCATTGATATTTTGGCGGTGTACTTTGGGTCATTGTCCTGCTGGAAGATGAACCGTCGCCCCAGTCTGAGGTCAAGAGCACTCTTGTGCAGGTCTTCATTAAGGATGTCTCTGTACATCGTTGCATTCATCTTTCCCTTTATCCTGACTAGTCTTCCAGTTCCTGCTGCTGAAACACATCCCCACAGCATGATGCCAACACCACCATGCTTCACTGTAGGGATGCTGTTAGCCTGGTCATAAGCGCTGCCTGCTTTTCTCCAAACGTAACGCCTGGCGTTCACTCCAAAGAGTTCAAGTTTAGTCTCATCAGAGCAGAGAGTTTAGTTTCTGATGGTCTGAGAGTTCTTCAGATGCCTTTTGGCAAACTCCAGGCGGGGAGTGTCTTCCGTCTGGCCGCTCTACCATACAGATGCCTGATTGGTGGATTGCTGCACAGATGGTTGTCCTTCTGTAAGGTTCTCCTCTCTCCACAGAAGAACGCTGGAGCTCAGACAGAGTGACCATCGGAAAATTGATCACCTCCCTGACTAAGGCCCTTCACCCCCGATTACACAGCTTAGATGTCCGGCCAGCTCTAGGAAGAGTCCTGGTGGTCAAACATCTTCCACTTACGGATGATGGAGGCCGCTGTGCTCATTTGAACTTTCAGAGCAGCAGAAATGTTTCTGTAACCTTCCCCAGCCTTGTGCCTCGAGACAATCCTGTCTCGGAGGTCTACAGACAATTCCTTTGTCTTCATGCTTGGTTTGTGCTTTGACATGCACTGTCAACCCTGGGACCTTATATAGACAGGTGTAGCCTTTTCAGATCATGTCCAATCAGCTGAATTGAGCACAGTTGAACTCTAATGAAGCTGCTGAAACATCTCAAGGATGATCAGTGGAAACAGAATGGACCTGAGCTCAGTTTAGAGCTTCACGCCAAAGGCTGTAAAGACTGATGTACATGTGATTTTACAGATTTTTCTTTTTAATAAATTTGCGACTATTTCAAAAACTCTTTCTTCACATTGTCATTATGGGGGATTGTGTGTACAATGTTGAGGAAATCAATCAATTTAATCCATTGTGGAATAAGGCTGTAACATAAAAACAAATGGAAAGAGTGATATGAATACTTTCCGGATGCACTGTACTCCTCTTACTTCTTATAGATGAGTCTATGCATCTATGTCCAGACAGACTAGACCACAGGTGTCAAACTCAGTTTCTGGAGAGCTGCAGCTCTGCACAGTTTAGTTCCAAATCTAATTAAACACACATGATCAAACTAAATGAGTCCTTCAGGCTTGTTTGAAGCCTACAGGTAAGTGTGTTGAAGCAGGGTTGGAACTAAACTGTGCAGAGCTGCTGCCCTCCAGGAACTGAGTTTGACACCCTTGGACTAGATGATGATCAGATCAGATCTTGTTGTGCAGATCACTGGCTGCTGGCAAACGTCTTGCGCAGACAATACTTATACCACTGTATATGTACAATTAATGACAGAAATAATGTTTGGAAATGTAAATGGATATTTCAAACTCGCATGCAACAGAAACATATAGAAATAACCAGCTTTAAATCTCTTTAGGTGAGAATACTAGTGTTGTTTTGCACAGTGCTGTATATTGATCTTGCCATGAAATAACTATAAGCTGCTGATGTGGCAGTAAATAAATAAAGAAATGAAAAGTATGTAAATGCGTGTGCAGCGACCTCAGCGAGAGGAGTGTGCTCTTCAGTTGTAGTGTTTCTCAGTGGGAGAGCAGCTCAGGTTATTTCTGCTGCGGCTCCTGCTGTGTGTCAGTGCAGATGTGAGAGTCAGATCTTGATTCAGCAGCAGTTATAGATGTTTGACTGGTGTGTGTGTGTGTGTGTGTGTGTGTGTGTGTGTGTTTGCTCCAGGCTGCCGCTGGCGGGCTGTCAGACGCTGCTGAGCCCCGTGGTGAGCTGCGGACCGCCCGGCGTCATGCTCACCCGGCCCGTCATCCTCTGCATGGACCACTGCTCAGATGCCTGCCTGGAGAACTGGGCCATCCGGCTTAAGAAGCAGTCGTATGAGGGCACCTGGGAGGTGAGTGTGTGTGTGTGTGTGTGTGTGTGTGTGTGTGCATTACTCCCTAAAGATTGTTTTGGATAATTCTTGATCAAAATAGCTTGCCCTGGTGACTGAAAGGTTTGAAACCAGTAAAATCCTTTCTCATGTCAGGTCTGTTTATACTGTCAAGTGCAGCGGGTAGAATAATGTAACCCCGCCGGTCCTACACCACCCAACCCGCTCCAAGCTGGTTTCATACTAGCAACCTTCCGCATGGGAGTCGGGTGCTTTACCAAGTAGGCTAAATACCTTGGCCTCTAGCATCTGTCGCTAGAGCACCTTTAACGTCAACGCTTCCCATTCACTTTGAATGGGTGACGTCAGGCGTTGCTGAACTGCATTGTGGATCCGTTGGCGCCGCTTCAGAGGCGTTGCTCGCTGCAGAAGTTGGGACTAGCTCACCTTTTCAAGCGCCAACGGAAGCGTTAGCCAATCAGACAGGGGCGCAACTACACATATACTGAGAGGTATGCGGGTTCAAGTTTTGTAACTAAAATAAAATAGTTTTGAACAAAAAAAGTTACCAAAAGGCCTGGGGCCTCATGTATCAACGCTGCGTACGCACAAAAACTTTGCGTACGCCAGGTTTCACGCTCAGAATCGCTCACGTTTGGATTTACTAACAATGAACTGAACGTGGGAATTTGCGCAGGTTCACGGCAGCTTTCTGGCTGGCGTACGCACATTTTTTGTGCGTGTCTGTTTTATTTCCATTGGCGACTCCTAGAGGCAGTTGTGTTAAATTCTTCTCTACAAAGTGTCTGAGCCTTGCAATGGCAGCTGTATGAGACGGGTTCATATAGTAGGTATATAAGGTTTACATACCATACAGTTGACCAGCCAAACATTAAAGCACAATTTGCAGCGGTCGCCTGTTTTCCCAATGTAATCTGAGCTATCTACCGCACACACATTGCTATAAAGACACTATGTGAAGATAAATTTGCATGCGTGAATCAGAAACATTTCCGTTCAATAAATGTGCAAATAAAATATGATGCACAAACTTATTAATGATTCCTACTTGTCTTTCTCGTGATAAATAGTGGGCAAAATCTGATATGTAGCGGGGAAAAAAAAGAAGAATGAATTCATCAGACGCTGGATTCGAGCCGAGTTTATGCTCGAACGTGTCAGTACATGATCACATGTTTCTTATGAGGTGCGCCACTGAGACTGTTAAGGGTTCTGCAACATTTTACAGATATAAACCAAACTATTTCTTTTTTAAATGCACTCAGTGCGATGTTCAGACCCAACTGTGTTAACCGTATCAGCTAAACTCTCCCACTCTATTTTTTTCTTTTGTTGTTAATTCCGCTGAACAAACTTGCAAATAACACCGCTTTTCTCCGGTCTACCTCTGAAAGCAGCACCTCCATTTCACATTCTGTTCAAACTTTCTCTTTTTGCTTGCTTTTGCCATTGCTTTTTCGTTGGGTTTTGACATTAGCATAGTCATTAGCATATTCATACGGGGGAGGAGGCAGGGAGGGGTTTTGTGCTCGTGCATGTTGCGCTCAGTTTCACGTTCATTCAGATGTACAAAAGAATATGCGTGAGATTCGGCGTACGCAGTGTTTCATACATCTGAATTTTTTTCTGCGTACGCACATTTACAGCTTTGTGCGTACGCAATGTTTTAGTAAGATTTCCACGCAAGTCTTCGTACATGAGGCCCCTGATGTATCAATATGACACATAATAAATTTATAAAAACATGTATATTGTATAAAATGGATCTTGATAGAAGGATTAAAAACATTTCAGTTCCAAAAAATTTGAATATTCGGACAATTTGTTCATGTGTCAACTTTAACAGGGTTAAGAATCATTATAATCAAGTATATAATATTTATATAGGTGAATTTTTAATCCAAATATTTTATCTGAAATATCGGTTTATGTGAAATAGGTCTGTACTTACATAAACATACATTTTGTGTGATCCCTCTTATTTAGGCAAAATAATTAAATAATTAATAATAAACAATAATAAAGAAAGAAAAAATTCAGATTAATCTTATAACTTTTGACCTCAACTGTACTGTATGTATGATTTGACAGTTTTATTTTGATAAAAATTGTAAAAAAAAAAATCTAAAGTTACATTTACATGAACACTTTACACTTGGCTCTGCGACTGCATGTTATTGTGTTGATTTTGAATTAAAATGTGTGTGCCAACGTATGCAACTCATGGTATAATTTTTTATTTATTAAAATACAATATTATACTCATACAAAATGCAAAAAAAAAAAAAAAAAACATTTTTAACAAAACATATTTATTTATTTATTTATTTTATTTGAAACTTTTAGTAAGGATAATTTCAAAAATAGTTTTGGCACAATGGCGCCCCCCCATGTGTGGCGCCCCTATGCGCCGCATATACTGCATACCCCCTTTTTGCGCCACTGCAATCAGATCACTGTATGCAAATACACCAGCTAGACAGTGGCCTATTGCTGACTGAATTTCATTGGCTGACGCTGCTATGAGGATCAGGTTAGCCCAGGGAAGGGCAAACTCGGTCCTGGAGGACCGGTGTCCTGCACAGTTTACCTCCAGCTCTAATCAAACACACCTGCTCATAGATTTCTAGTGATCTTGAAGACACTAATTGGCATGTTCAGGTGTTTTTGATTAGAGCTGAAGCTAAACTATGCAGGACACTGGCCCTCCAGAACCGAGTTTGCCCACCCTTGGGTTAGCCCCAACTTCAGACACACCTTCAGTCAAGTGTTGACGCTGAAGCACATCTCAACTCAACTCACTTTATTTCTATAGCACATTCAACAAACCACAATGGGTGCCAAAGTGCTGCACATAAAACAGATCAAATTAATTTAAAATGAAAAGGTAATCAATTTATTGGAAGAAATATACTTTTTAAAATAAATTCTCATGGACAACACCCTTGAAGAACTTTTTACAGTGTACATAAAACAGATAAAACACATGCAAATATACACAAAACCAAAATACATGAACTCACATCACATGATTAAAAGCTGAAGAAAATAAGTGTGTTTTCAGTGACCTCAGAAGTTTGAGCTGTTCTTAAAGAGAGTGGAAGATCGTTCCAAAGTCTTGGAGCCGCTACTGAGAAAGCTCTATCACCCCGACATTTTAAGCGTGACCGTGGAACTTGCAAATAGAGTCAACCCTTCCGTTTTTCCCGGGATTCCCCCGTATTTTACAGTTCTATCCCGCTATGATCCTGTAAAGGTGTTTTCCCGTATTTCTCCCGTATTTTCAGTGTTTCTCTAAAAGGTGACAAGAAACATTAAATAGCCGAGCCTCATACTCAACCCATAACGCCAAACCACCAGAGGCCGCCCCTTGCTCTTAAATGTGAGTCTGTTCTGTTTAGGCACGAAAACACTTTGAAATAAATATAAAAACGGCGCGATTCCTCTTCCTTTTCATTACAGGTGCCGTCACACCTCCTATGCAATCCTCAGAACAGTCATATAGTGGTGCGTGACTGTCAGCTGACGCACTCTATAGTGATAAACAGACGCTGTTTCCCAAACGGATTCTGTACACGCGATTTGAAGTGGAGCGAAAGTTTGGCTTTTGTGTGTGTGTTTGAACAGACATATAATATCTAAAGATGTCGATCTGGGTGTTTTTTTTTTTCGAACACAACTAATTTCGTCTTAAATGAACATAAAAAGTTAGAAAAGCGGTCGAATGCTTTCATTACATTGGCAGATGTGTGCATTTTTAAAGTGACACCTGTTATTTAATGTAATCAAACAAAAAAAATCTAAATAAATAAGATTCATTTGTTTCTCTTTAATCAGAATGTGTACGTTATACAGTGAAGAAAAGGTTAGAGAGATTTGATAGCTTGATTCTATTTCATTATAGTAGCTATTAATTTTATAAACTGAACTGTTTGCTCGTTTATTTGCTGCTAATGTATATAGTTATTTTCTTTTGTAAATAATAATAATAATAAAACATATTACTGACCATTTAACTGTTTTTTTACAATGAAACAGCTCCAAATGATCCTACACTGCAAAAAATGCTTTTCTTACTTAGATTTTTTTTGTCTTGTTTCTAGTCCAAATATCAAAAAATTCCTAAATCAAGAAGAATGTTATACACAAGCACAACATATTGTCTTGTTTTGAGAAGTAATATGCCAATATTAAGTGAGTTTTTTCTTAAAATAAGCAAAAAATTCTGCCAATGGGGTAAGCAAAATAATCTTACGTCAAAAGAAAAAACAAGATTAATTTGCTTACCCGATTGGCAGATTATTTTGCTTGTTTTAAGGAAAAACTCACTTAATATTGGCATATTATTTCTCAAAACAAGACAATATGTTTTGCTTGTCAAGAAAATTCTTCTTGATATAAGACATTTTAGATATTTAGACTAGAAACAAGACAAAAATTCTAAACAAGAAAAGCATTTTTTGCTTTCGTAGAAATGTAGTAATTTGGGGATTTATTTGCTATGACGAGCCCCAACTTCAGACACACCTTCAGTCAAGTGTTGACGGTGAAGCTCATCTCAACTCAACTCACTTTATTTCTATAGCACTTTCAACAAACCACAATGGGTGCCAAAGCGCTGCACATAAAACAGATCAAATTAATTCAAAATGAAAAGGTAATCAATTTATTGGAAGAAATATACTTTTTAAAATAAATTCCCATGTTTTAAAAAACAAAGGAACCTATGGGGGGCAATGTTGACAATCCCAATGTTGACAGGTATGGGTTGGTGCATAATAATTAGCTCAGAAATATACTTTGGGGACAGGCCATGGAGGGATTTTAAAACATACAACAGAATTTTGTACTGAATTCTAAACTGGATTGGCAGCCAGTGTAGTGAAACCAGTACAGGTGTAATGCGCTCTCGTTTTTTTTGTGCCTGTTAAGAGCCTGGCAGCTGCGTTCTGAACCAGCTGCAGTCGCGAGAGAGAGAGGAAAAGACCAACTATGGCAACTAGGGTTGGGCATCTAAGCTATAATGCCGATCCGATACGCATCTCGATACAAAGAATACGATCCGATATATTAGCGATACATTTGTGACATATTGCGATGCAACACGATACGATTCACACCCATATCACGATACGATGCGATATTTCAGCACTAACTAATTAGATCAAGTTTATGAGATGATGTAAGAAAGGATGCTGTGCCATTGATTGAGTTTGATTATTTATTAACCAAGCAAAACCAAGACTTTTTTACAAACTAGCTTTTCTCTCAGAGCCAGAGTGTCAGTTTACAGTCGAGAGCCATTTTGGAACCTATAGCACATATTATTTAAGGATTTTCAAGATAAACAGAATGTATAAGTGCAATAAATATTAAAAATACATATATTTGCACTCTTTCAACATAAAGGTTTACCATTGCACAACAAGAATTGTGATTTAACTTTTCAACTATGAAAACAAGTTTTACAAAGATATATTGTGCCACTAAATATTCAAATCTTAAGGTGGTGAACTAGCAGTGTTATGTTGCTTTGAAACATCACTATCACTGTAAACAACAGGCTAATAAAAATATAAATAAATAAAAATTAACAGGAGGAGGTGTTTAAAACCTTCGTTCTCCGTGACACTAGGCTGAATATCTTTGCAGATGAACAATGCAGTAACATCCGTTATTGGCGTAGAGCGAGCAGAACTGTTGCGCATGGAGAAAACTTTCAATGCTTTTCTCACCACTTTTGGAGCTGGTAGCTACAGTTGAAGCAGTGCAGGAAGCCGGGGATGCAGGAACACTGGAAGATGCTTCCACAACAACACTGAGGCACCGCTTCAAGTGAGATTTCAGATTAGTCGTACTGCCCGCGTATTTTACAGATGTGCGGCACATTTTGCAAATTGCATCTGTCCTGTCAAGTCGTCCATCCTTTTTGCAGAATCCATAATGTTGCCATACTTTAGATTTAAAACTCAGTGAGGAATAAAATGTTTGTTTTGCTTCTCGCGCTTTCTGAGGGCGCACCACTAGCTTCATCCGCACACCTGATACACTGAGTTGTAGTGTAAGTGTACACATCCGCAAGTCCGTTGCTAAGGCATACTTTATGTAGGTCGATTAAATTATGCGCCAAAAACAGGTTGACAACACTTGTTAATAAATAAAAAATACATTCTATATTAAAAATATAAGCTGTATCTTGGAAAAACCGATGCATCTCGCAAAAACCGATGCATCTCGATTTGCTTCCAAAATTTCATTCATCCTCTGCTGCTCTACCGATGCACTCGCATCGTGCACGCGCATGACCGCGTATTGATACATATCGGTTAATCTTCCCATCCCTAATGGCAACACAAGAGGTACAAAAAGGGGCGACGTGCAGGTTTATTATTGCCAAAGAAAATGTGTTCTCAAAGTGATAAAAATCACAAATATGAAATAAAATCTTTAAATAAATAAAAATCGCAATATAATTTTAGAATGTTATAATTTTAACAGAGTGCAATTGTAAGTCTGTTACAGTAAGTATTGAACACGTCACCATTTTTTCTCTTAAACCATATTTTTAAAGGTGCTGTTGACTTGAAATGCTGTTGACTTGGTGATTTGGCCACAGCCATGTCACCCTGCAGCCCAAGAGCGGTTACTCACTGAAGCTAAGCAGGGCTGAGCCTGGTCAGTACCTGGATGGGAGACCACTAGGGAACACTAGGTTGCTGTTGGAAGTGGTGTTAGAGAGGCCAGCAGGGGGCGCTCAACATGTGGTCTGTGTGAGTCCTAATTCCCCAGTAAAAGTGAAGGGGACACTAAACCGAGGTTAAACCGAGGTCCTGACTCTCTGTGGTCAATAAAAATCCCATGGCACTTCTCGTGAAAGAGCAGGGGTGTAACCCGGGTGTCCTGGCCAAAGTACCTCTATCAGCCTATACGAGCATGGCCTCCCAATCATCCCCTTCCACCGAATTGGCTCGATCACTCTCTCTACACTCCACCAAGAGCTGGTGTGTGGTGAGCACACTGGCGCCATTGTCCTGTGGCTGCCGTCGCACCATCCAAGTGGATGTTGCACACTGGTGGTGGTGTGGAGAGACCCCCCTCATGATTGTGAAGCGCTTTGGGTGTATGGCCA
>NC_141034.1:56027500-56032500 GCF_052040795.2 Danio rerio | reverse complement strand
AAGAAAAAATATTAGCGGGAATACTGTGAAGCATTTCCGTGCTCCATTTAAATATCACTTGGAAGGCAAATCACTTTGCCCTCAACTGTATTTATAATGTTACCTGTTTATAATAGCCATTCTCTGTCAGGTACGGCAGACAAAAGAGGAAAAAAAAACCTGGGAAGTTTGTCCTGGAAGGAGCCTTGGCTGACAGACTCGCTGCAATTAATTTCTCCAGAGGACACAGATCAGCAGAAGAGAGTGAAATATAGTCCGGGTCCTTATCGAACTGCGGGAAGATTTTTTTTCCCTCCTGAGTCGTTTAAAAAAAAAGATCATAAAAAGAAAAGCAAAGCGGCAGACTTCATTGTGGTCAAATGGAAAGCGGCGAGTGCCAATACTAATTTCTCTGATGAAGATAGTGGCTTATTTTATTGATTGCAGGATGTAATTTCCTGGCCCGGATCCTGAGGTGCATGACAGTCTCTGTATTTGATTAGATAATGGTGCGAGTCTTTCTGATGAGACTCCTGCATGAGATTTTCTGTCGCCACATTTCCCACTTGCCTTTTCTCTAATTAAAGCCACTCTGGGGAGCCATTATGTGATTGTATCTGACCGGAGACTGCCAGAAAACGTTCGAGGTTACTAAAGTAACCCTTCGTTCCCCTTCGGGGGGAACTTCAGCACTATAAGTGGATTTGATTGTAAAATCCACGCATTGGGAGGTTCGGTTCAGAAGCTACTCGTCTGAAAGAGTATTGAACGGGCCAATTAAGAATGAATTGGCAGCGCAAGCCTGCGCAGGTGAGCGGCATAAGCAATCAACTGAGTATATAAGCTCACCTGGCGCAGCAGACGCTATCCTTTTTAAGCTGAAGAGACTTTCAACAGCTAAGGGACAGTCATTATGGCGACGGAGTATAGTGCTTCCGTTCCCCTCCTCGGGGAACGAAGGGTTACTTTAGTAACCTCGAACGTTCCCCTTCGGGGGGAACTTCAGCACTATAAGTGGATTTGATTGTAAAATCCACGCATTGGGAGCCCATTGAAAGCGCCATAATGACTGCACCTTACCAACACCCCCGATGAGGAGATAGTCAAGCAAGCGTGACGCACCCACATCATGGGGGGCGCGGTCCTCCAACGTGTCCCTGGCCCTAATTTATCCTACTTCAACAGAAGTTTTACGGATTTATATATATTTTTTGGGGTGTCGTGAGCATCTAGATAATTCTAGGAAATACGACAGTACGTTGGGAAGCGTGCAATCCCGATAGGGAGGACGCTGCGGAGGCCATCCGTTACCCAAGGGGGGATAGATGGCAGAATTTACATATGGACTAGCCCTAAAAAGGGGGAGTACGCATAGCAAAAGAGTGGTTAGCGGGGAGGGAAGACACGGGTCCGCCCAGGGGGGGGGGGACTTAACCGTGGCTGAATAAGCATATGGGATCGCCTAGTGGGGACCACGCATAGCAGACACCTTTACCCAAAACGCGGGCTGACCAGCGGGCAGACCTACAACGTAGTGGGCCAGCAAGTGACTCCTCCGCTGAGTCAGTGCTGGGGGCCACGGAGGAATCTGCAGGGCTCACCTGACGGGGAACTTTACTGACAGATAAAAAGGCGCACGTATCTCCGTGTTAGGGAAAATGGCGCAGCAAGCGTGTTTCAACACCCTACCGAATTGTTTCCTCAATCACCAAGGGTTACCTAATACCCTTGAGGAAACCGGCTCCACTCGCAGATTGTAAAACCTTGCAAATGTGTTGGGTGTCACCCAGCCCGCAGCTCTACAGATGTCTGTTAGAGGGGCGCCGCGTGCGCGCGCTCGAGAGGATGCGAAGCTCCGAGTGGAGTGCGCACGCGCTCTCGGGGGACGCGGCTCATCTCGGCTCTGATAGTGAAAGAAAGGCATCCACAATCTAGTGGGAACTTATTTCGGTACGGCACTTCCCTGCTGCCGACCGCTATAACAGACGAAGAGCTGCTCAGATGATCTAAACTCTGAGTGCGGTCCGGATAATACGCAAAACGCGAACTGGACAATAAATAAGGGCTGGGTCTGCCTCCTCCGAGGGCAGCGCTTGCAGGCTCACTACCTCGTATTAAAACGGAGTGGTAGGAACCTTGGGCACATATCGCGGGCGGGGTCTCATACGTGAGAGAAGCCAGCCCAATTACAGGCACGAGTCACTGACCGAAAAATGCCTCCGGGTCCCCGACCCTCTAATCGATATCAACGCGACCAGCAGAGCTGTCTTCAGGGACAGAAATATACTGAGTCGAGGATCGAAGGGATCTGACGCGAGGGCGAGATCCTAAGAGGGCATGAGAGGGGGCGGGGTGGATTAATTCGCTTAACGCCCCTGAGGAACCGGATGATGAGGTTATGCGTTCCCACGGTGCTGCCAGCCACCGCGTTATGAGAGCGGAGATGGCAGCCACGTAACCTTGAGTGTGGAGGGCGACAGCCTGCTCTCCAACTTCTCTCGGCGTAAAGAAAGCACAACGCTGATCTGGCAAATTACGGGGGTCTTCTCAGCGAGAGACACACCATTCAGTGAATAGACTTCACGTCAGGGCATAGGCGCGCTCGGGGAGGGGGCTCTAGCCCGAGTGACGGTATTAGCCACCGCAATCGGAGGTTACCTAAGTCTTCCTCGCGTCTAAAAATCTCTTCAAAGATCGGCGAGGGTGCCAGGTGGTGCCCTGTCCCTGAGAGAGTAGGTGCTCTCTCGAAGGGACTGCCAGGGGAGGGCTATCGCGAGGGAGAGCTCTGACATCCAGGTCCGGTTGAGCCAGAGGGGCGCAACCAGCAACCTGTTCCTCGTCCTCCCTGACCATGCACAGTAACTGCGCGAGCAGGCTCACTGGGGGAAACGCGTATTGCGCGTGCCCCGAGGCCAGCTGTAAGCCAGTGCATCCGTGCCGAGAGCACTCGGTCAGGGAAAGAACAACTGGCAATGAGCGATCTCGGGGGAAGCAACAGATCGATCTGGGCTTCCCCGAATCGCGCCCATATCAGCTGAACAGACTCGGGGTGGAGTCTCCATGCTCCAGGACGCAAGGCTGCCGTGAGAGCGCATCGGCTGCACGGTTGAGCTTGCCTGAATATGAATGGCGTGCAGCGATTTCAGCCGCGGATGACTCCAGAGGAGCAGACGGCGGGCGAGCTGAGACATGCGGCGAGAGCGCATACCCCCTATACGGCTGATATACGCCACCGCCGCCGTACTGTCCGTCCTGACCAGCACGTGTTGCCGCTCCAACACCGGAAAAAAACGGTGGAGAGCGGGGAACACTGCCAACAGCTCCAGGCGATATGCCAATGCAACTGGGTACCTTTCCACAGGTCCGCAGCCGCATGCCCGCAACGCACAGCCCCCCAGCCCGTGTTGGAAGCGTCTGCTGAAACGACAACAAGACTGGACGCCTGTTCTAGAGACACCCAGGCCTGTAGGAACGAGGGGTCGCTCCAAGGGCTGAGGGCGCGGCGACACAGCGCAGTAACAGAGACTCGGTGTGCGCGCGCGTGCCATGCGCGTCTGGGGACTCGATCGTGAAGCCAGTGCTGAAGTGGTCTCATATAGAATAATCCGAGCGGCATGAAGCGGCTGCGGATGCCATATGCCCCAGGAGCCTCTGAAATTGTTTCAGTGGGACCACTATTTTACTGTCGAGCTCTCTCAGACAGTACAGCATCAGCTGAGCGCGCTCTCCGGAGAGGCGCGCTGCCATGGTGATCGAGTCCAGCTCCAGCCCGAGAGAAGAGATCCTCTGCACGGGGGCGAGTTTGCTCTTTTCTCGGTTGACCTGAAACCCCCACAGGTGGAAGTGCCAGAGCACTTTGTCTCTGTGCATAATCAACTCTGTGCATAATCAAAAGAGAGGGCAATTCAGCCAGTCGTAAAGAAATTGAGTATGCAGATGCCCGCGAGCCGAAGGGGCGCTGAGGCACCCTCCGCGGGCTTGGTGAGGACCCGCGGAGACAGAGAGAGCCCGAAGGGGAGGGCTTTGTATTGCCAAGCTCGACCTTCAAACGCAAACCGCAGAAACTGTCGGTGGCGAGGAAGAGTGGAGACATGGAAATACGCGTCCATCAGGTCTAATGCTGCAGACCAACCCAGAGGACGAACGCACCGGAGGATGCGCTTCTGCGTGAGCATTCTGAACGGCAGCTTGTGCAGGCAGCGGTTCAGAACGCGCAGATCTAGGATTGGCCGTGACCCACCGCTCTTTTTGGGCACGATGAAGCGTGGGCTGTAAAACCCGCTCTCCATCTCGGCTGGAGGGAGCGGCTCGATTGCATCCTTCGCCAGGAGGACAGCAATCTCCTCTCGCAAGACAGGGGCGGACAGGGGGCTGACCCTGGTGAATACACACCCGTGACTTGGGGGGCCGTTTCGCGAACTGAATCGCATAGCCGAGTCTGATTGTGCGTATGAGCCACCGCGAAGAGCTGGCCCGCGCTAACCAGGCAGGCAGAGCTCTCGCTAATGGACTCATCGCTACAATCGCTGACGTACCAGCAGTGGGGCAGCGCGGAGTGGGTGTGCTGATCCGGGAAGCTCGCGGGTCCCACGGAAAAGCTGGAGGTGAGATATTTGCTCTCACTCCAAACCCGAGCTCCGGAGGGGAGGCTCGAGGGGTGGGAGAAAGGAGACCGTCCTCCCAGCGCTCGTGAGCCACTGGCGAAACGCACCGAATCTGCAAGCTAGAAAGCATAGCGTCCCAGACTGGCAGATTTCGGGCTGTCACATCTGGGGAAGTGAAAAGTGCCCTTTCATAATGTTTTCATGGCAGTAAAAAGTGCCGTTGGAAATGGGGCCCCGCCCTCCAGCGGGGAAAGAGCAAGTTCCCTCTTCTCCAGATGGCCTGTCCCAGGGGCGCTTCGCGGTCCGTTGCCGGACTTAGCGGCGTTCTGGGCAGGGGGGCTGCCTGCTTCCGAGGTGCCCGACGCGCTCGCTTCGCCTTAGGCGTGTGCGGGGGCGGAGCAGCTCTCGTAGGCGGAC
>NC_141034.1:55957500-56022500 GCF_052040795.2 Danio rerio | reverse complement strand
AAAAGTCAGAAAAGTGGGCGTGTCCAGCTCTGTTTAGGGGGGAGTGTCGGAGAAACTAAAGTGGGATGGTGTAGGAGTGTCTATTTGGGCATGCGCGAGTTTCAGTCTCAAAACACACACACACACACACACAGGGGAGAAAGTGATGGTATTTACATGGACATCTGTAGTCGAATTATTTGCTAAATTATTAAATGGTGGACTTTAAAGAGCCCATATTATGGGTTTTTGAAAATTCCCCTCCATGTAGTGTGTAACACAGCTCTAAGTGAAGTGAAGTATCCAGCTAAGGCTTAAATCTGTTAGTGTACAGTGTTTAAAACTGTTGATTCATCTATAAAAGAGTCGACTCATAGTGCTTCAAACGAGTCGCCTTGATACCGACTCATTAGGTGTTTCGCCATGACGTACGAACGAAACCAAGTTATTCACGTGCACGCGCAAACCCGGGAGATTTCAAACCTGAAGCCCCGCCCTCTGACGCAGAAACCCAGACACAAACACACCCACAAACACACGCACACCCACAAACACACGCACACAAACATGCCGGTCGATTGAAGTCACACTGCAGATGGACATTATATTGAGTCTCTACCCAAAGATGAAACATCAGCATTATAACCAAGCAGTTGGAAACTTCTGGAAGCTACATGCTACAAAGAATACTTCATCTGAGTTTGTTAAAGGAAGGATCAGTAAAGAGTAACTGATGGACGTCAGGATGGGTTTCTTCCAATTCTCAAGTGTAAGTACGTGCGATTAAAGTTGTTGCCTCGTTTACTCTAGCTTGCAAATGTATTTAGTTGTGATTTGTTACTTGTAACCGCGTGTACTGTATCAGGTTAACTGGATATTTTATCTTATCGCGTGCAAAGTCACGTTAAAAACGCGACGCGTGCTGTTTGTTTATGGAGCTCCGTGCTAGAGTTCTGCTCCCGCGATTTATTCGGAAATTTATTCCCGCGCCGCAGAAATCTGGCGCGGGGACAGCCGCGGGAATAAATTTCCGAATAAATCGCGGGAGCGGTCGGTAACGGGTTTAATTTGGGACGGGAGCGGGCTGTCTAGCAATATCACAGATATTGCTATGCGAATTAGAAAGAGAGAGTCTGCGTGGTGCTTGTGTGTGTGTTAGTGCGCACGCGCGCGTATGAGAGAGAGCGAGAGAGAGAGAGAGAGAGAGCGAACGAACGAACGAACGAGCTTTGTGCTGTGTATGTGTTTAAACAGACAGCTTGGCTGTCTGGACTGTATACTGGGTGATTTTTGGTTGTGTTCTCCGCTCCGGGCCGGGGACCAGGCGCGGCGGGCAGAAAACGGAGCGGGTTTTCAGGCTAAAACCTGGCGGGTGCGGGCGGAAGCGGGAGCGTTGTCATCCGGAGGTGTGTGTGTGTTTTTGTGTGTGTGTGTGTGTGTGGTATGGCGAGTACACGACTGTCTCCTTCGTTCGGTTATCCGTGGCACTATCCACTCGCCATAGTGTGGCAGCTAAAATCCACGTCTACACTATCGAGCGTGTATGAACTGTGATTACTTTTTAAATTGCTGATTAGCTATTGGCCATTTCCCTCTCTGACTGAAGGCAGTCGACCAATCGCGACAGACTGTCATTGGTCCAATCAGCGCAGATTAGCTCCGCGCTAAGGAGGGGTTTGGGAACAAATGAATCACTGGACGATTCATACAGGAGTCGCTGGGATAATTAGCTAAAAATAAATGCAGATTATAAGACCATGAAAGTGTTTTTTGACCTTGCATGCATATTAGACTGTTGTTGGAGACCCTAACAACCAGGATATGACCCTATTTCATGTATAATATGGGCTCTTTAACTGCAGTTTGGCTCTTTCATTCAGGGAATTCATTCATGTCCCTCGCGACAAACGAGATATTTGATTGGAGGAGCTGCTCTAAGCGTGTATTTTTCATGCAATGTTTGATACCGCACAGCGAATGAGAGAAAAAAAAAACTCTGCATTTCCCGGAAACTAAGATGCACACGGCAGGTAGCGTCAGAAAGCCGCGTGTGTTATTCCGGTCACAAAATGCGGTGAAAACCCTACACGAGGTTAAAGTTTGGTTGTGGTGCTAACATGTTTACACTCAGTGCAATAGTTAACTTAGTTCGATACGAACAAACTGAATAAACAAAGAGCACTGGTCGCTCACTTACCAAATCTGTAGAGACAGAACAATCACCAGCAACTAGAGCCGCGTCTTTATTAAGAGGAGATTACAAGTGAATCCGGATCTCAGCGTTTGCAGATGAGAACAGCTCTCAGGTAAACAATGTTCCTCCTTAGACACGTAAGTTATTGTTGTCGAGCGTCGCGTACACTGTTAATCCACACGTGACTCCAGCTGCGCTCAGAGAGAGAAAATAAAAACAAAACTTCACTGCAGCAAACTATAAAAGCAACACTTCACGCTTGTTTTGCCAACACAACGTGGCGTCTCTGCCGTCTAAACACTGTGACTAATGAATATTAATGAAGTTGCACAATAAAGTGCGCTGATTGGTTTGAACCAAGCTTTACTCATGCATTAATGCAGCACACTGTAAGACGTAATAAGACACACTCTGGCACAGACGTTCAGTCTGCACGCCGGAATACACGCTATTATCCATGACGCAGCTTCAAAAATTTGTTTTAAATCGGAAGTACGAATTTGCTTGAAAAAACACAAAAAAAAAACAATTTACACTTTTTAGTGAAATATCTGTGTCCTAATAGTGTTTTTAGCAGTGTGGGACACATATACCACTGTCAACAGCTCAACACATGTGTTTTGGTGTTTCGTGACCCTTTAAAGCGAAGTTGTTGGGAGGGTACAATAAATAGTTTTTTTTTACAATCCTATTTGCTCTGATAATAAAAGAGAAACTTGGTGGTTGTAGCTGCAATGGCCGCTATTGTTGTTAGAGTAAGCACGTTTTTTACGCGTAAAAGTCCATACGCAAAATAGATGCAAATAAAAACGTCTTTATTTTCCAATCAACAGAATTCCTTTATCAATATTCCTTCATCTATATTACACTACTCATGTTACCTTAACTTGCGTTCAAAAACTGTGTGCTTCAATGCTCTCTTCCTCAATGCAGTGAAGCCGCAGTTATATACTCCCGTACTGACACCTGGTGGCCAATCGCCAATATCCAATGTATGGCTCCTACAATCATGACTTTCAGAAAACGGAAAGAGATAGTGTGAGACTGATAATGGCAACCAGAAGATAGAATAATGTCAGATGTACTGTCCTGCCCCTATAGAGTGGAGGAATATGGCGTCAATTTGAATGCAAAAACCTGGAAGCGAGTTAGCATTTTAGCAGTTCCGGTTTCCTCATCCTAAAGTCAATGTTTTTTTTTCTATGGGATTTCAGTTAAATCACTCAACTATATTTTTGCCACTTCAGCTCTCAAATGACAATTTAATTGAACAGCTTTTCGACCAGGGTGGCACGATGTTTGTTTAAATTCATTTTAGGCTCTGCGAGGGCATACTCTAGAGTCCAGTATAAATGAAACATAAATAGAAATACAATGCGTGACCACAGCATCTTTATGGTCACAGGTCTATGTAGTGATGTTTTTATTTTTTTATTTTTTATTTTTTTTATTGTGTTTTTGACAAAAGGTACAGTACATTAAAGTTATTCAATGATAAAGTTTTTTTTTTGAACCATACATAAATTTGAAAGAGACAAATGAACATAATAAAAATTATTATGAAAAGGAAATGCATTAAAAAGGAAATATATTAATTATAGTAAGAAATAATAATAATTAAAATGAGAATAAAATAAAAATAAATATACAAAAAAAATATAATAAATAAAATAAATAAATAAATAAATAAATAAATAAATAAATAAATAAATAAATAAATAAATAAATAAATAAAAAAGTGGGGTGGGGGTGGGAATTTATGGTTGGAGGAGTACATTAGTCTCAATATGAATTATTAGAGGGTCCCATGTTTTGAAAAATGTTTTGGTTGATCCTCTGAGAAAATATTAAATTTTTTCTGTTTTCAAAAATAGCATTACATATAAGCCAAGGTGACAGTTTAGGTGGCATTGGTGATTTCCACTCCATAAGAATTCTTCTTCTGGCTATTAATGTTACAAAGGCAAAGGTGTTTTCTATGTCTTTGGCAACATGGATGTCCTCATTTGCTACTCCAAAAATAGCCATTTCCATTTTGTTGAATTCTTAAATTAAAGGCTGAGTTTAAAATTGTAAATATTGAAGACCAAAATCGTCTCAGTTTGTCACATGGCCAGAACATAATGGTTAGGTCTGCCTTGCATGAGTTGCAACGATCGCATGTTTCATCTATATTGGGGTAGATTTTAGCCAGTTTGGTTTTGCTGTAGTGAATACGGTAAAGAATTTTCATCTGAATCAGATTAAGATGCGCACATGATGAAGTCTTGTTTATAATTTTAACTGCTTTATCCCGAGTTTCTTTAGAAATATTAATTCCATAGTGATTTATTTTAAGTCCAGATCACCCATCCCTACTATTGTCTCCTCAGGATGTTCTTCTGCTGGGTGAAGACTTGCTGTCGGAGCCGTATTACTGCCAGCTGGAGGCAGAGACGTGTCGGGTGTTCACCGAGCAGCTGGGTCGCTTTGCTCTGGTCGGGGAGTCGCTCAGTATGGCTGCTGCTAAACGGCTGAAACTGCTGCTGTTCGCTCCGGCCTACTGCTCCACGCTGGAGTACAACATCCGCGTCTACTGCACTGACGACACACAGGACCTGCTCAAGGTGAGGCTTTAAAGTACACGTGAAATCAAAACTGTATTGATGTTGTTAGCTCACATTGCTAGTTTTGTGGTGAACAATTCATCTGTGCATGTCATATGCACAATTGTTTGTCCTTGTAATCTAAGAGTGGAATCTGAAAATGCACTTCCTGTTTTTGCTTTCAATTAAATTCTCAGATTATGTCTGTCTGATGTAGTGGGCGTGGCTAACATCCTTAACCACACACCCCCCCCCCCCCATCTGTCAGTTTTGACAAACAGAAATGGTGAGCAGGAGGAGTCTGTTAGATTGGAATAACTCTCCAGAACCCTTTTCCACATCTTTCTGAATGAGGTGCCTACTTTACTTCATCCAATCAGCTTGCAGCAGAAAAAACAAGCTGCGCTTGTACAGAAAATAAAAATGGTCACAGCTTCCGGTTCATGCGGACTTTAGTGTTCACATAACACCTGCACTTAGATGGTTGAGCTAATAAGTGTAGCTGTTGATGAAGGCAGCCTTATTTAATAAAGACAAGAGTGTTTCTACGGGTGGTTTATCAAGTCCACTCACCTGTGCCAAGCACACTCAGGAATGCACAATGTTTGTTTTTTTGTTTTGTAGAGGTATGGAGTGTATATAAGGAGGTGTTTGGTTAAAAAAACTGGTGCATGTGTCTGTTAAAGTGTCAGACAGATGAATTAGTGTGGTTTCTACAGGTGGTTTATCAAGCCCACTCGCCTGTGTGAGGCACGCTTCAGAAATGCAGAATCTTTTCATTTGGATCTTGGCTCTAAGGTACTTATATTTGATTGATGTACTACCCAGCAAAATCATCCCAGTAAGTCTGAAATTACGAATTATTTAATTTTTTTTTCTGAGGTAGTAACCACACACACACACTTAATATATATATTAGGGGTGTCAAAATTAATAGTTTCTTTGGTGCACCGCGATGCAGATGCGGACAATTCGGTATCGGTTCAGTAATAATCATAACCGGTTATTATGTACTGACGTCATTTATCTCCTATGCACTCTCGTGAGGGAGGTGAGCGCCGGTATTTACAACACTCAGCCAACTCAGGGCCGGCCCGTAGCATAGGCACCATAGGCAAATGCTAAGGGCGCTGTATATTCAGTGGGGCGCCAGAAATGAGCGCGATTCAGTTGGTTTTGTTTTCGATATTCCTGACACACATTCAGTTATAAACGGCAATAACTCAAAAACCTCTCACCCTAAAAAGATCTAAAGTGTGTTTCCTACAGAAAGACAAAGCTGGTTATGTTTCACAGCTGTCTTTCTTTTTTTTTCGCTCAACATTACGAGCACTGCTCCGTTTAAGCCCTCGCAGTCTGCGTTTACTTTAGCCGGCAGAGCTCGCGCTGAGAGGAGCTCTCTGTAAGGGACTGTCGGAAAAGTGCTTATTTTTTTTTGTTTTTTTGTTTTTCTGCTACGTTCAGCGCGAGCTCTCCCCATTGCAAGGGCTTAAGTGTGTGTGTTTGTGTATGTGTGTGTGCATGTGTTTGTTGTTTGATGCTGTTTATGGTTGTGTATGTGTTTGAATGAGAGACAGTGTGTTGCTATGTGTCTGTGTGTTTATACAGACAGCTTGTTATAGCCTCCCCCCTAAAATATAACACTGTATATGGAAAGCATCGCCAATGCACCGAGATATCGAATTGAATCGAAGGCATGATAATCGTAACCGGACCGAACCGTGAGACCAGTATAGGTTCACACCTCTAATATTTATATATATATATATATATATATATATATATATATATATATATATATATATATATATATATATATATATATATATATATATATATAAATCAAATATGGAGAGTCTCAAATGTCTTTTTGTATAAGGAACTACTTTCTTCCATCATTTTGTCAGCAAAAACCGCTGCTCATTCACAAACGTCACTTTAGAGCTAGTGTTTGAATGACTCTCTAGCGTAATGTCTAAAGCAGTGGTTCTCGAACTGTGGTATGTGTACCCCTAGTGGTACGCAGGCTTCCTTCTTGTGGTACACGGAGGAATGAAATATGTCATGTACATGCTACACACATTTAAATATTTATCAAAAATGATGTATATAATATGCCATATATGACATATAGCCTATATTTCTGAGGTAATCTGCCATCTGCCAATGAAGTGCCATCAGTCTACAGAGATTTCCCAGTATTTTCTGTTGCAATAGGGAGATCACAATAATTAACCGTGAAAAAGCCAGAGTAAAGCAAGCACTACCATATTACTGTGATATAAATACAGTACTACAACATACAAAAGAGAGAAAGATCGACTGAGAATGTCACTTACTAGTTTTATAATGATTTGATCAGCTGTAGTTTGATATTTATGCTGAGTTTTTCCTCCCCTAATGACGTAATATGCAATCTCTTTGCTCTGCTAAATGACAGGGTAATGGCCACTGATGCACTGAATCTCACAAAATATATTTAAAATAGGCACTATCCTTATAAATAAACTGCACAGTTGCAATCTAAACAACTACATTCTCACCTAAAAAAGCCTCAAGAGTACATGATGTTGTCCAACAGCTGCAATATTTGTCAAACTGTAGTGAGTTTATGGATCTGCTGTCACTCTGTGTGGGCGGAGTAATACAGAAGGGTGAAGAGGCTGTACAAGTGCCGTTATTATCAGATCTGAGAATCAGATTTTTCTACTATCATGCAGCCCTAATTGTGCAATGTTGCTTAACATTTGATTATTACATGTGTACAACTTCTGTCAGTTTGACTCAGCAGAAAACTATAAAGCTCTGTATTGTATTTTTATATACTTGTATTTGATTATAACTAATGCAAATGCCATTCCCAACAAAATCATCATGAAATTTAAAATATAGCTGTTAAATTCATCTAAATATCACGACTAAATATTGCAATGTCAGGTTTATTTCTTCAGTATCGTCATGCATCACTAGGCCAAACACTTTTTTTTTTTTAATCTCCTTCAAGCACACACTTATTTTTTTTTAGCTCGCACTCCTAACAGATCAGGAATAATCAAGAGCTAATGCCAGAGCAGGCTCCCTGGAGGAGCGCGTCTGAGCAGACTGTTAAGATATCATTTGCATGCTTAATTAGTAAATGAAAAGGAGAGAGTCTCTGGCCGTGGCCCCTGAGCTCTTCTGTCAGAGTAAGAGATCTGTCCGCTGCCCGTCTCTGCCCACTCCTGCCCTCCACAAGCTGCCCGCCGGCGCCACACAGGTGGAACCATGCTGAGAAAGAGACACCAGGAGTGGAGTTTAAAATGAGCTCTTAACCACGCAGACGAGGAGTTTTGAGTGAAGCGCACTGCTTTGTTGCACATCTCCAACACTCACAAAAAGATCACTATTATTATTGTATTATTATAACGGTTTACATCAGTTTGCTTTAAGTATTAATGTGCAGTTTTTGTTATCATTATGCAAACATCAAGAAAAACTTTGGATTAGTTTGATTCATAGATTAGGCTCTGTTGGCTAAATGTATATTATATAAGAACTATTGATAACTGTACTTTTCCAGATGAAAAAAAAGGTTGGTTTGTTGGTTGTAGACTACACTAAATCATCAATTTGTTGAGTTTATGACACTGCCCCGGGCAGCACAGAGGCGAATTGGTTTGTCAACTCGTCTGTGTCAAGCTGTGACCAGTGTGAATAAATATCCATCTTTCAGTTAATATATGAGCAATATCACACTCGTAGCAGTGTGCTATGGCTGTATATCAGCACTGGTGTGATATTGCGTTTATACAACAGTTCGACGGCACAATCCTGTACACAAAAAAGAAAATCAAACACAGAGAGTCTAAAACCCCTTTTGTATTAGGAACTACTTTCTTCCGCCATTCATTCATATCTGCAGCTGACGTCAGAACAGCAGAAGCCATTACTAATTCACCAATGTCACTGTAGAGCTAGTGTTTGAATGATTCTCTATAGCGTAATGTGAAGCAACGCTTTTGGTGTGTGATCCCCTTAATGTGATGACAAAACAGCAAATTTTGCTCACATTTTAAGATAATAAGGCTGATTGTGACATGAAATGCCATCCGTCCAGAGAGATTTCTCACCAGACTGATGTTGTGTTTGCGATAAGGAGGGACAAGGCTGAATCCAGCTTCTTATTCGCAGCTTCTTATTGACTCTATCCAGTCCACCTTAAAGGGTCACGAAACACCAGAACACATGTTTTGAGCTGTTGACAGTGGTATATGTGTCCCACACTGCTAAAAACACTATTAGGACACCTATATTTCACTAAAAAGTGTAAATTGGTTGTTTTTGCGTTATTTCAAGCAAATTCGTACTTCCAGTTTGAAATGAATTTTTGAAGCTGCGTCCCGGTCATGACATAATAGCGTGTATTCCAGCGTGCAGACTGGACGTCTGTGCCAGAGTGTGTCTTATTACGTCTTACAGTGTGCTGCATTAATGCATGAGTAAAGCTTGGTTCAAACCAATCAGCGCGCTCTATTGTGCAACTTCATTAATATTCATTAGTGTCACCGCGTTTACGCCACAGAGACGCCACGTTGTGTTGGCAAAACAAGCGTGAAGTGTTGCTTTTATAGTTTGCTGCAGTTGAGTTTTGTTTTTATTTTCTTGCTGTGAGAGCTCAGAGTCACGTGTGGATTAACAGTGTACGCGACGCTCCACAACAATAACTTACGTGTCTAAGGAGGATTATTGTTTACCTGAGAGCTGTTCTCATCTGCAAACGCTGAGATCTGGATTCGCTTGTAGTATTCTCTTCATAAAGATGCGGCTCTAGTTGCTGGTGATTGTCCTGTCTCTACAGATTTGGTAAGTGAGCGACCAGTGCTCTTTGTTTATTCAGTTTGTTCGTATCGAACTAAGTTAACTATTGCACCGAGTGTAAACATGTGAGCACCACAACCAAACTTTAACCTCGTGTAGGGTTTTCACCGCATTTTGTGACCGGAATAACACACGCGGCTTTCTGACACTACCTGCCGTGTGCATCTAAGTTTCCGGGAAATGCGGAGGGTTTTTTTCTCTCATTCGCCGTGCGGTATCAAACATTGCATGAAAAATACACGCTTAGAGCAGTTCCTCCAATCAAATATCTCGTTTGTCGCGAGGGACATGAATGAATTCCCTGAATGAAAGAGCCAAACTGCAGTTAAAGTCCACCATTTAATAATTTGGCAAATAATTCGACTACAGATGTCCATGTGAACACAGTCACTTTCTCCCCTGTGTGTGTGTGTGTGTGTTTTGAGACTGAAACTCGCGCATGCCCAAATAGGCACTCCCACACCATCCCACTTTAGTTTCTCCGACACTCCCCCCTAAACAGAGCTGGACACGCCCACTTTTCTGACTTTTTCCAAAGTAGAGGTGTGAAAACACCCTGCTGAAACAAGGGGGTTTTATGGCCCTTTAAAAACCACGAGGCTTCCGTTTTTCAGCTTTTTATTCGCGCTCAAGAGAACACACTGAGCAAGGGCTTATTAGGCTGTTCTGGCGCCATCTTGTGGATAGACAACGTCAACCATCTTTGGCCGCAGACGAGGTCTCAGAAATTGTAAATATTTTAAAATAGGCACTATTCTTACATAGAAACTGCATAGTTGCAATTTAAACAACTACATTCTCCACTAAAAAAGCCTGAAAAGTACATTTAGTTGTCTAACAGCAGTCATATTTGTCAAACTGTAGCGTCTCTGCTTGTTGCTGGCTGTATGTGGGCGGAGTAATACACAGAGGTGAAGGGTGAAGAGGCCTTTGTGTTGTATGAAATGAAACGGTGAATATTCATTCATTCATTCATTTTCTTGTCGGCTTAGTCCCTTTATTAATCTGGGGTCACCACAGCGGAATGAACCGCCAACTCATCCAGCAAATTTTTATGCAGCGGATGCCCTTCCAGGCGCAACCCATCTCTGGGAAACATCCACACACACATTCACACACACACTACGGACAATTTAGCCTACCCAATTCACCTGTACCACATGTCTTTGGACTGAGGGGGAAACCGGAGTTCCCGGAAGAAACCCACGCAAACGCAGGGAGAACATGCAAACTCCACACAGAAATGCGAACTGAGCCGAGGCTCGAACCAGCAACCCAGCGACCTTCTTGCTGTGAGGCAACAGCACTACCTACTGCGCCACTGCTTCGCCCAAATGGTGAATATTTCATTGTTATTTTATTTAGGCTAGATTATTATTATCTTATTTAACAAATCAACACAATCTCACGGCAACTAGTGCGGCAACTTTGGTACTGAAGCATATAGCGGACTTAAGCACTTCACCCCAAAGGTTATTTGTTATGCTTTATTCCTTTAAATAATGTATCCCAGTTTTATTTTTATTGATTAATGAAGGACTTATAATGCATTGTTTATCTTTATTTACAAGTAGCAGTAAACTCGAGTTTGATAAATGGCATCAAAAACGTGTGTTTGGGAAAGAAAACGTTAGTTAACTAGTGCCATTTCCCTTAATTTAGCTGAAAATGAGCTCTGAAATTCCTTTATATTTTCATCATTCATTCAGAATGGACCTTCTGGTCACTCGGAAGGCGGTGAAATTATAAATTTGTGTCACTTTATCTTCACTGATAAGATATACAGCCAGCTACAACGTACCTATGTAACTCCCACGCAATGATACTTCCGGGTTTCTTCCCACCGCAGCATCGATTTCGCTTTTACAAATGGCGTCCGTGTAAAAACAGCCTATACCACCTGAAAATAGCAACATTTGTTTATTTATTTTATGTAATGACTAGTGCTGTCAAAATAAGTGCGTTAACGCATGCGATTAATTTGAAATAATTAACGCGTAAATAAAAAATTAACGCAATTAACGCAGTTGCAGGTTTTTTTTTACTTCCTGTTGTGGTGGACGTGTGTTCAACATGCAAAGAAATATGGATAAGGAAGGAAGCACTTTTGAGGCGAGCTGTCAAAGACTCTGCCTTTCAGCATGAGCCCTTCAAAGTTTCATTAAGTTTAGCGTGTTTCCTCATTAAACGCAACGAAAGCGTATGCTTTGCGTTGTTGTGTCAGAATCCTTGTGAAATACAGCCATACTTAAGAACGCTTAGTTTAAGGAAATTTGATGAACGCGATCATGCGTGTTCGATCTGAAGGGAGTCACTCCAGCGCGTTGTGTGTGTCTGTTTGTGTGTGTGTGTGTGTGTCAGGCCCGTTGAGGTTTGTCACGGGTTCAGTGAGTGACATATCTGAGTAGGGGCGTGTGCACGCGAGACATACCTGAAGAGCGGTGGGGGTGAGTTGAGCGCGACATACCTGAAGAGCTAGGAGGGATGCCGTGGAGAGTGCATTTGTGGGATACTCCTAGTCTTAGCAACTGGATTAATGTAAAGGACTGAGCAAAACTTTATAATTTTTACTTTATAATTAAGGTTCTCAAAACACAGCAATACAACATTACAATGAGTGCAACTGTTTGTATTCAATAGTTTACTATTATTATTATTATTATTATTATTATTATTATTATTATTATTATAACTTTCCATTTTCCATATCTGTAATGCCTGTATTTTGGCATTATTTTTTGCAGTGCACTTAGAATCCAACTTGGAAATCAATGTTTTCTTTATTGGCATTGATTGTTTTGAAATTTAAATGGCATTAACATGCCTGTGTTTTTATTTTTGTAAGAAATATGGATCTTGGTTTATTGTATGTTGTTTACATGAAGAAATCTGTGTTACAAGTTAAACACAAATTCTAATAAACAATTATACTTTGAATTTAAATAGGTTATGTCTTTCGTTTATATTAATTTTACATTTGAATAGCCAAAATTACAAGTTTCTGTCTTTTAAATGCGATTAATCGCGATTAATCTTTCAAAATAGGTGTGATTAATTAGTTCATTTTTTTAATCGATTGACAGTACTAGTAATGACACAAGATTTCATGCAATGACAGAGGATTTGTCAAAACATTTAGTTTTTTGCACTTCTAACACTTATAAAAACATCCTTTTGTTTTATTTTATATAAAGCATAACCTAGGTGTCGAGTTACTAATACAGATGTGCAGGGTTTTTTTTTTAACCCATGACCTCATTTTTATAGCAACCTTGCCTTTGATCAGCAGTGGCCTCTGCAGGGGAGCATCATACGTGGGCAGACTCAGTCATGCAGTGCTCTCCTGTAGAGATGCTTTCTGTCAGTCCTTCTGTAGTTTATTCATAAGACATGCATTATTCTATATGGGGAACTGTGTGCTCATTGTTAGTATGAAAAGGGAGACTGCTCTTTAGGCCATAAACATACTCTGAGAATAGCATATGCTAGGACCAGCATTATTAGAGTGTATTTGCGCTCATCCACTTTTTCAGTCAGGCTGGTTCTGGAGGTGTTTTAAAATATCTTCAATTGTTATAAAGCATGTACCAAGCAACCAACAAAGGTTAAAGATGCAAAACTGTAACTATGTAAAACTGTTTATTTAAAGTATTTACTTTTCACTCTGATTGGTAGAATTGTTCTGCACAGCATTGTGGGTAATGTAGTTTTGCTGTTCAAATTTCAAATTGAAACTTTTTTTTATTATTCACATCCTGGGGTATGATTAATTTCGGGCTTGACTGTATATAAGTAAAATTTCTTCAAACAGATTTGTTAAACGGAGCACGATGAAATTATTTAGGCCTATAACATCTGGCAAAGGGACTACCAATGAAAGCTAGTCCTTTGACTAATTTAGGTACATTTATGTTGTTGAGAAATGTTGATTAAGGTATGCTGTCTCTTTTTTGTGTAGAATGAATGCATGAATAAATGCATGCATGAATGAATGAATTATTGGAATGGATGAATAAGTGGATGAATGAGTAAAGGAAGCAATGAATTACTGGAATGAATGAATTAGTGGATGAAGAAATTAGTCATTGGAATGAATGAATAGAAGAAATAAATAAACTAATGAATGAATGAATGAATGAATGAATGAAATAATGAACGAACGAACGAATGAATGAGTTATTGAAATGGATAAATAAGTGGATGAAGGAATGAATTATTGGAATGAAAGAATAAAGGGAATGAATGAATGAATGAATGAATGAATGGATGAATGGATGAAAGGGTGGATGAATGAGTGGATGAAGGAATTAATTTTTTTAATGAATGGATTGAGGAAATTGAATAAATGAATGAATGAATGAATGAATGAATGAATGAATGAATGAATGAATGAGAGGATGAATGAATAAGTGACTGAATGAGTGACTGACTGACTGAGTAAATGAATGATTGAATGAATGAATGAATGAATGAATGAGAGGATGGACGAATGAATCAATGAATCAATCAATCAATGAACGAAGGAACGAACAAATGAATGAATGAATGAATGACTGACTGAAAAAGTGGATGAATAAATAAATAGATGAATGAATGAATGAATAAGCGAGTGAGAAAATGAGCAAATGAGTTAATAAATGAATAAGCGACTGAATGGGTGACTGAATGAGTGGATGGATAAATAAAGGGATGAATGAATGAATGAATGAATGAATGAATGAATGAATGAATGAATGAATGAATGAATGAATGAATGAGGGGATAAACGACTAATAAATAAACGAATGGATGACTGAATGAGGGAATGAACGACTGACTGACTGAATGAATGAATGAATGAATGAATGAATTAATGAATGAATGAATGAATGAATGAATGAATGAAAAGTTTAATCAATTATTGCTAAAAAACAATTTCCCAATAGAGAACAGGAATGAGTGTTTTATTTCCCGAACTACTGCACAGTAAAGCTCTTGAAGTTTGAGATCTGAACACACCCTTGTCATTTTATTACATATTATGCATGCAACTTCATGATTCTTTTGTCTCGGCATCTACAATATAAGACTAGTAACCTATACATAAACAAGATTCAGATTTTGGTTTTGCTGCTTGAAGTGTGAGCTTTAGTCCATCACCCACCTCTCGTGTTGATCCGACAGTGGCCACCGACACACATTCAGCAACACGCTTCTCATCTTTGGCAAAACGTTTGTAAAGTATGTTTGTGGTCTAACAGGTGTTTCACTCCCCGAGAGCCACATCTGAATCCCTGATTGACTTTCCTTCAAAGACACGAGGCTGATTTATTGTGATGGAATTATTATGCTAATCATCGCTGATAACAGAAGAGGATTTCAGAATTAGCATAGCGTTAGAAGCGTCGGTCATGACAGAGATGCATTGTTATTTTTATGCGACTTTTCCCACTATCATCTCGGGTGCATGTTAATTGCATTTTGATTGCCGCTGGGCCTTTTACATTACTTCCACACACACTAATGAATAAGACACCACTATTATTTTTGATGCTTTCATTGAGATAAGCAATTGTCACATTATACTAATACTTCTTTTCTAGTCATCGCTTTTTTCTTTTGCCGTGCCTAAAACAACAGCTATCTTTAATCTCCCAATTAAAGCACATTAAAACAATGTCATTGTCTTTAATCACAAGTATGACATTTTGGGACTCGCTGACATTTCAGATGCTTTCAGTATGCGAGTCTTGTGGGAACGATTAGATTAATATTTAATGTACAGCGGTCTGTTTTCAGAGCTGCTGCTTTTATTGTTGGCTGGCCACTACTACAGGACCTGTGCCAGACACTCGTGCATGCATACTTTCATATACATTTCACTACAGATTACAAAATGAATGCTTGTGGTCTTTTCATAATATCAGACCCTGAGAACTGTTATGGGATTCCATGAGACAAGACCACGAGAATTGTCCGGCACTAAAACAATGACTTTTAAAATCTGAGAAGATCAGCTGGGAAACCAGGTGTTTAACTGTCTCGATCATGCATCCTGAGCCTCGCTCTCTGCCCTCGACTTTACCTTCTCCACCAGAGCACCTCACTCACATTCCACAAAGAATGTCCAAGGTTTTGATATTGTGGCTCTATATTCATGTTTGGTGTCATTTTAAATGTCTCGATGTGATCGGTAAAGTGGTCTTAATTAATTAATCACTGTAATATTATACAATTTCCTTTCTACAGTGCATCTGGAAACTATTCGTAGCGCTTCACTTTTTCCACATTGTTTTTGTTACAGACTTCTTCCAAAATGAATCAAATTGATTTATTTCCTCAACATTCTACACACAATAACCCATAATGACAAAGTTTGACCATTTGAAGAGGCATACACCAGTCTTCATAAGCTCTCAGGGTTGACAGTGCATGTCAAAGCACAAACCAAGCATGAAGACAAAGGAATTGAGACAGGATTGTCTCGAGGCACAAGGCTTGGGAAGGTTACACAAACATTTCTGCTGCTCTGAAAGTTCCAATGAGCACAGCGGCCTCCATCATCCGTAAGTGGAAGATGGTTAACCACCAGGACTCCTCCTAGAGCTGGCCGGCCATCTAAGCTGAGTGATCGGGGGAGAAGGGTCTTACAGAAGAACAACCATCTGTGCAGCAATCCACCAATCAGGCCTGTATGGTAGAGTGGCCAGACGGAAGACACTCCGCGCCTGGAATTTGCCAAAAGGCATCTGATGGACTCTCAAGCCGCCTTTCCACTGCACACAACATTTGGACACGACTGTCGGAATACGCCCCCTTGTGGCAGTCACACAGAATTTTCAGTTCTGACTTGCACCATGGGAGAGAAGCTGTTCTCGCAGTGTCTGAAATAAAGGAGTGCAAAAGCAAGAGTTAGTATTCTCTGTGCGTTCACCATGATTGAATCAAGGAATAAATACTAAAAACAAAAATTTTGGAGACAACATAAAAATATATATATATATTACTTTATTACATACATTTATGAATAGAAATGGGTTTTTTTTATTTCAATATTGTAACGGCGGGGAGTGACACAAACAACTGGAGGTAAGATCCAACATGCAGGTTTATTCGTGTCAGGCAAGCAATGGTCAAATCAGGTGCAAACGGGTATGTGAAGGCAAATCCAGAGTCGTAATCAATATAAAGGCAGTAGGTCATAAGGCAGGCAGCTAAACAGCAGAACAAGGGTAAACAAGGCTAGGGTTTAAGCACGGAGAAAACAAGACAAGGAGAAACGCGTTGTAATGTCACTGAAAGCTAACAAGACTCGGCCAACTGGATGAGTAAATGTGGTTAATGTAGGGTGTGTAATCAGTCTCGGACAAGGTTCAGCTGGTGAGAATGTAATCAATCTTGATGAGTGAGCATGTGTGAGTGTAACCGGAGAGCATGTATGAATATGTAGTCCAGGGGAAGGCAGAAGTGTAGTCCTTAGTGTTCGTGTGAGAACCAGCGATCTCTGGAGAGCGATCGCTGGTTATGTGACAAATATAAACTTTTCTGATTCAAAAAAAAAAAAAACTCCTTTTTCTCATCACCTGCTTGAACAACTCGGGAATACGTCACATCCAGTCGGCCGGTTGCATACGGTCTAGTCGCAGGAGTTCAAATATTTCAGCAGCTCAATTCGGATCCAAATTTTCCAATCTGATCTCACGAGGAAACACAAGTAACTTACTTTTTCTAGTTCTTTCGTACGAAAATTAACAATTTTAAAAAGGAGGCGTGGCACCCAACCCGACCCCTAACCCCAACCGTCATTGGGTGATGAGCAAATCATACTAAGGGCCTACTCACACTATGCCATTCGTACCGTGCCCAGGCCCGTTTCCCGGATCGTTTGAGAAGTGTGAGTGCGCTGAATCGCGCTCAAGCACGGTTCACTTGGCCGGCCCTGGCCCGGTTGGAAGAGGTGTGCCTCAGCGCGGTACACTTGGGCTTTGGCGCGGTACGCTTGTGTGTGAGTGCAATACGCGCCAAAGCCCGAAACCGAAAGCGAGACGTGACTTTTAAGGGACTGTTTGATATGGATTTATTGATCATTCTTACTGTTCAGTGAACGCAACCTGCCGTAGTTTATTAAAGACGCAAACTCCACACAGCACGTCAGCTGCGCGCCTTCAGCAGACCTCCTCATTCCTGCAGCACGAGGGCTTTATGATTGTTTATGAGCGCCAAAAGTGGCGGATCTGTTCGGCGAAATATCTGACTGCGTGTCCCCGCATCCTTAAGGACTGTTTGGCGAAATATTTGGCGGCATATCAAACGACTGAAACGATATAACTAGAGAAATCTCCACTGTGCTGCTGAGTGAGAGCGTATGGCAAGCCGTTTTAGCATTTAAACCTTGTTCTGACTATCCATAAATATATTTAGAGATATCTCTAATTATATTTTGACTAGTCATAATTATAATTCGACTAGTCAGAATAACAATTAGAGATATCTGCAATTACAATTGTTCTAGTACGAAATCAGATTATAGATATCTGCAAATCTATCATGACTAGTCATATTCCTCCATTGACTTCCATTGAAAAATATTTGCAGATATCTCTAAATGAGTTTTGACTCGTCAAAAATCCAATTCAAGATATCTACAACTGTAATTCGACTATTAGTAAATTAATTAGAGATATCTTCAAATATATTTGTAAATATCTCTAAATATGACGAATTAAAGACATCTCCAAATGTATTATGACTAGTAAAAACTCAGAGATATCTCTAATTACAATTGTGACTAGTCAAAACTCATTTAGAGATATCTGCAAATATTTTTCAATGGAAGTCAATGGAGGAATATGACTAGTCATAATATATTTGCAGATATCTCCAATCTGATTTCGTACTAGTACAATTGTAATTGCAGATATCTCTAATTGTTATTCTGACTAAACTGAGTCTGGTTCTCTCAAGGTTTTTTTTCTTCACTCCCATCAGGTGAAGTTTTTTTTCCCTCTCCGCTGTCGCCACTGCCTCGCATGGTTCAGGATTGGTAGAGCTACGCATCGATGAATTGGCTCTTCAGTGTTTGAACTCTCAGTAATGATTAAATCACACTGAACTGAGCTAAACTGAACTGAACTGAACTTAAACACTAAAACCTGAACCACACTGTTCCAGTTACTGAACCACACTGTTCCAGTTACTATGACCATTTATGTGAAGCTGCTTTGACACAATCTACATTGTAAAAGCGCTATACAAATAAAGCTGAATTGAATTGAATTAATTATGACTAGTCAAAATATAATTAGAGATATCTCTAAATATATTTATGGAGTCAGAACAAAGATTTAAATGCTAAAAAGGCTTGCCATAGAGAGCGCTTCTGAACAGCGCAGCAACGATGACGTAAGCGTGCCGAGGCCCGATATGGTGTGAGCGCGGGCCGTCGGGGGAGACGGGTGGGGGAACAAGCGTGCTTTGGCCCGGTTCGAGGCAACTGTACCTAGTGTGAGTACGGCCTAAATTATACGAATTACAACGTACGAAGGGGCGAAGCAGTGGCGCAGTAGGTAGTGCTGTCGCCTCACAGTAAGAAGGTCGCTGGGTCACTGGTTAGAACCTCGGCTCAGTTGGCGTTTCTGTATTGAGTTTGCATGTTCTCCCTGCCTTTGCGTGGGTTTCCTCCGGGTGCTCCGGTCTCCCTCACAGTCCAAAGACATGCGGTACAGGTGAATTGGGTAGGCTAAGTTGTCCGTAGTGTATGAGTGTGTGTGAATGTGTGTGTGTGGATGTGTTGCGGCTGAAAGGGCATCCGCTGCGTAAAAACTTGCTGAATAAGTTGGCGGTTCATTCCGCTGTGGCAACCCGGGATTAATAAAGGGACTAAGCCGACAAGAAAATGAATGAATGAACAACATATGAATTCATACGAATTAGCCACTAAATTAAAAAGTTACGAATTACCGTGAGATTGCGTTGAATTTTCCGCGTACTGAGATGATCGGAACTCCACGCAGCTCCTGAGCTACTCTCCTTTGGAAATGAATGACTCCCGGTCTGTCGTTTGTCGTGTGCAGTGGAAAGGAGGCTTCAGACCATAAGAAACAAAACTCTCTGGTCTGATGAGACTCAAATTGAACTCTTTGGAGTGAACACCAGGCGTTACATTTGGAGAAAACCAGACACCGCTTATCACCAGGCTAATGCCTTCCCTACAGTGAAGCATGGTGGAGGCAGCATCATGCTGAGGGGCTGTTTTTCAGCAGCAGGAACTGCTGAACAATGGTACATATGAGACACACACGACATGTATACTGGCCTCGACTTACATGGGGACAACATGAAGGAATTATGTGGAACCCAGTATTTTTTACACTGTATTTTATTAAACCCAAAGACACTTCCTTTAAAACAAATGTACAACCTCCAGATGTAAATCAGACTCTATTAATACATACTTGAGCCACAACACTGACCTAACAATGCCGTCTCTCTACAGCACTTGACCTTTCAATACAGCAAGATTGGCAGAACGAGCATGAGCATCCAGATTAAAGTGCGCTCACATCAACATGTACTGACGGAAGTTTGAAGCAGCAGCAGATGAATGTTTCGGGTTCACTGGTTTATCTGGCCCGTCACCAGGCAGTGGATTGTAAAATATCCTCTCGTTTCAGAGATGGATGAGCGATGACCTTTGGTGCCTCTTTCCCAAATGTTGTTCACATTTAATCAAGACCCGTGTGATATTCCCTTCTCCCTACAGACCTTTCAACCCAACGTCTGGTGTTTTCAATCTGCTGACTGCGCTAGAAACAAATAGACAGAGAGAGAAAGAGCAGGCGTTCACATATTTGACCTTTTTTGTAACGTCTGAGCATAATTTGTGCGTATGAGCATGCATTGACTATGCTGGAGGATAATCCTCGAAGTGACGCATGGCTTTAAGTGCTGTCATAACATTTGAATAGGCTAAATGTAAGATTTGTTTATGTATTAATTGCTGTTTTATAATGTGTGAACAGATTTGAACCCTTGTGTGCAGTTGGGGATGTTTTCATCCACTCTGGGGGGATTTTGAGTCCTAATTTGACAACAACTTTCTCTGTGTTTCAGAAAATGTAATGATTTTTGGTGGGAAATCTTATTTTAACAAATTTGTTTTTTTGGAAAATGCTTTGAAAATTAGCAAAGATTAAACAACAGACTCTGGGCGGATATGCTACCCTTTCGTTAACGTGGATGTTTTGCCCCATTGACTTTTTTTGATTGTGAAGCCACATAGATCACGGATATGGATTGGACGGAAGATACCCTTATTCAGATAAAACAAAAATTCAATTAATGGTTTCAACACATAAAACACAACAACACAGATCAAACTTTATGACTCATTATAGGTGCATCATTTTTAAAAATACTCAGTGGCAAAATTTTGATGGTTGTTTGTCGCCACCTGTTGGTTAAGCCATGTAATTGCTACAACATTCACCAGCATCAAGTTCCATTAAACTGTGAATTTAATCTTTACCATAAACATCAGTGTTTATATGTGGGCTATATACTGTTATTTAATTGATTGTAACTCATTAAAAAAAGTGTAAAACCTGAATCTCTCTCGATCAAAAGCAGATTTGACTGCAGCGCTTCATTATCATTTATCTTTCATATTGTGTGGGTTTAAATTGAGATCACGATCCACTAATGTTTAATTGTGAAGCTTACACTGAATGCCTTTATGCAGGCAAACAAACAGTGGCAGAAAAAAACTTTCATTAATAAGCTAAGAAAGGCATTTAGGTCCCACCACAACTTTCATGTTATTGTTATATTTTACACGAAAGCCAAAATAATTTGAAACTATTTGAATGACGTGAGAGGCGATCTCTCTGCAATTGTTATAAATATTGGATTAACCTAACAAAAAAGTTATTAATCCGTGGGTCACGTGCGTTCCGAACTGTGGGTTGTGATCTGTATTACCAGATCCATTACATCTCTAGTTACCACACAACAAGACTCAGCAATGTGTGTGTAAGAGGTAAATGTATAGTCCATGTTATCAGTCTATGATTCGTTTCCAGTTGTGTGTGTGTGTGTGTGCAATCAGAAAGAGAACTGGAGCTGGTGTGTGTGTGAGGTGCATGATGGGATTTAAAGGCTAGTTGTATGACAGATTTGTAGTTCTCCAGTGATCTGCAACTGCTAGATCGCTGGTGATTGTGACATATAGTAGCAATGAGCAGTATTGTATTTTTGACAATATCTTTAATCTGAGCTGATGCAGATGTATTTTCTTTTTGTGTGTTTTTAGAATCATTTATTTACTGGTTAATTTATGGAGGCCGGTTTGAGATTTACTTCCTCTAAAGTGTTATAAGAAGACGCTTTAGATAAAAGAATATAAAATGAGCTGCAGTTCACTTAACGGCCACCGATGTCGCTAATGACAAGAGTTTCTGAATTCCACATTTAGCCTCTTTAACAAGACAGTTGGCTTCGCTATCCGACAACAAAACAAAGCCTGTGTGCTATTTACTGCTGCTCTGATTGTCAGATTGTGGCATGCTCGTTTGGAAAGTATGCCGCTTTCGTTTGGAGTTTTTAATCAGAGAGCGCACTCAAGGGAGGGAAATATTTGAGGTGATGGGTGGGAGGGAAAGACAGAAAGAGAAAAATAACCTCATCACCAGCTGGAGAAAACTCTCCGACATATGTCTGGGTGATTTACATCTGTGAAATGTTTGCCTCCATCATTCAGATCTCTTTTCTGACTTTTCCGACTCGCTCAGAAAGTGCAAGGTCTGTTTTCTCACGCTTGAGAAGTCGTGGAAGACGCCAGGCGGAAATGAGTCAATGTCAGTCACTTTGTTATGCTATCTTATCTTTATGCGCTGCCAGACAGTTGAGATTAAGTTGTTGGAGAATGAAAGAAATCTTTTATTACAGCGGCTCTATTCTGTCATTAAAATCAAAGCCTTTTTATTTCCCTCACTGATTTAAGATGTTGCGTAACAAACTTGTCTCAGTGGTTGTTAATTTACGGCGTGCTCATTTTCATTTTATACGGTGTGATGGTTATTTCTTGTACCTTATTACTGGTAAGCCAATGGGGACAAAATGTATAGGACCCACTCTGCATTCATGTTTAATAGCTTTTTATTTGAATAGCTCTGTGATGCTGTTACTTGAATGGATTTATTAGTGTGCATGCTAGAGCAGGCTTCACTATTACTATTGCTCATACTGAGAGTTTTAGATCTGGACCAATATTAAACTCTGGAGTGTGTCACTCTTGAACATTTCTGACTTGACCGCACCATCACCTTAGCAACTACACAATGCACCGTAGCATCTATCTAAAGAAGTTCAGCAACATTACCCTAGCAACCACCCTAGCAACCACACTAATATTCTAGCAACTATTTAGCTACAAGCTTGACCGTGACCTTGTAACAATCCAGAATAGAAGACCCTAGCAACAACACAAATTTCTCTATCATCTATATAGCAAGAAGCTTGACCGTAACCTGGTATCAATCCAGAGTAGAACACCCTAGCAACCACACAAATTACTCTAGCATTTAGTTACAAGCTAACCCGTAGCTTAGGAACATTCCAAAACACATCTGCCTAGCAACCATACAAGTTACTCTAGCATCTATATAGCAAGAAGCTTGACCATAACTTAGTAACAATCCAGAGTAGAACACCCTAGCAACCACACAAATTACTCTAGCATTTAATTACAAGCTAACCCGTAGCCTGGTAACATTCCAGAACACATCTCCCTAGCAACCAAACAAGTTATTCTAGCATCTATATAGCAAGAAGCTCGACCGTAACCTAGTAACAATCCAGAATAAAAGACCCTAGCAACCACACAAATCAAAAAACAGTTATTTAGTTACAAGCTTAACCTAGAAAGAATCCAGAATAGAACACCCTAGCAACCACACAAATTACTCTAACGTCTATATAGCACCAAGCTTAACCGTAACCTAGTAACAATCCAAAATAGCACACCCTAGCAACCACTCAAAGCATCCTAGCATCTATATAGCAACAAGCTTGACCATAACCTAGTAACAATCTAGAATAGAAGACCCTAGCAACCACAAAAATTACTCTAGCAGCTATATAGTAACAAGCTTGATCGTAACCAGGTAACAATCCAGAGTAGAACACCCTAGCAACCACACAAATCATCCTAGCATTTAATTACAAGCTAACCCGTAGCCTGGTAACATTCCAGAACACATCTCCCTAGCAACCATACAAGTTATTCTAGCATCTATATAGCAATAAGCTCGACCGTAACCTAGTAACAATCCAGAATAAAAGACCCTAGCAACCACACAAATCAAAAAACAGTTATTTAGTTACAAGCTTGACCTAGTAAGAATCCAGAATAGAACACTCTAGCAACCACACAAATTACTCTAACGTCTATATAGCACCAAACTTAACCGTAACCTTGTAACAATCCAAAATAGCACACCCTAGCAACCACACAAAGCATCCTAGCATCTATAAAGCAACAAGCTTGACCATAACCTAGTAACAATCTAGAATAGAAGACCCTAGCAACCACAAAAATTACTCTAGCAGCTATATAGTAACAAGCTTGATCGTAACCAAGTAACAATCCAGAGTAGAACACCCTAGCAACCACACAAATCATCCTAGCATTTAATTACAAGCTAATCCGTAGCCTGGTAACATTCCAGAACACATCTCCCTAGCAACCATACAAGTTATTCTAGCATCTATATAGCAAGAAGCTCGACCGTAACCTAGTAACAATCCAGAATAAAAGACCCTAGCAACCACACAAATCAAAAAACAGTTATTTAGTTACAAGCTTAACCTAGTAAGAATCCAGAATAGAACACCCTAGCAACCACACAAATTACTCTAACGTCTATATAGCACCAAGCTTAACCGTAACCTAGTAACAATCCAAAATAGCACACCCTAGCAACCACTCAAAGCATCCTAGCATCTATATAGCAACAAGCTTGACCATAACCTAGTAACAATCTAGAATAGAAGACCCTAGCAAACACAAAAATTACTCTAGCAGCTATATAGTAACAAGCTTGATCGTAACCAGGTAACAATCCAGAGTAGAACACCCTAGCAACCACACAAATCATCCTAGCATTTAATTACAAGCTAACCCGTAGCCTGGTAACATTCCAGAACACATCTCCCTAGCAACCATACAAGTTATTCTAGCATCTATATAGCAATAAGCTCGACCGTAACCTAGTAACAATCCAGAATAAAAGACCCTAGCAACCACACAAATCAAAAAACAGTTATTTAGTTACAAGCTTGACCTAGTGAGAATCCAGAATAGAACACTCTAGCAACCACACAAATTACTCTAACGTCTATATAGCACCAAGCTTAACCGTAACCTAGTAACAATCCAAAATAGCACACCCTAGCAACCACACAAATCATCCTAGCATCTATATAGCAACAAGCTTGACCATAACCTAGTAACAATCTAGAATAGAAGACCCTAGCAACCAAAAACATTACTCTAGCAGCTATATAGTAACAAGCTTGATCGTAACCAAGTAACAATCCAGAGTAGAACACCCTAGCAACCACACAAATCATCCTAGCATTTAATTACAAGCTAACCCGTAGCCTGGTAACATTCCAGAACACATCTCCCTAGCAACCATACAAGTTATTCTAGCATCTATATAGCAATAAGCTCGACCGTAACCTAGTAACAATCCAGAATAAAAGACCCTAGCAACCACACAAATCAAAAAACAGTTATTTAGTTACAAGCTTAACCTAGTAAGAATCCAGAATAGAACACTCTAGCAACCACACAAATTACTCTAACGTCTATATAGCACCAAACTTAACCGTAACCTAGTAACAATCCAAAATAGCACACCCTAGCAACCACACAAAGCATCCTAGCATCTATATAGCAACAAGCTTGACCATAACCTAGTAACAATCTAGAATAGAAGACCCTAGCAACCACAAAAATTACTCTAGCAGCTATATAGTAACAAGCTTGATCGTAACCAAGTAACAATCCAGAGTAGAACACCCTAGCAACCACACAAATCATCCTAGCATTTAATTACAAGCTAACCCGTAGCCTGGTAACATTCCAGAACACATCTCCCTAGCAACCATACAAGTTATTCTAGCATCTATATAGCAATAAGCTCGACCGTAACCTAGTAACAATCCAGAATAAAAGACCCTAGCAACCACACAAATCAAAAAACAGTTATTTAGTTACAAGCTTAACCTAGTAAGAATCCAGAATAGAACACTCTAGCAACCACACAAATTACTCTAACGTCTATATAGCACCAAACTTAACCGTAACCTAGTAACAATCCAAAATAGCACACCCTAGCAACCACACAAAGCATCCTAGCATCTATATAGCAACAAGCTTGACCATAACCTAGTAACAATCTAGAATAGAAGACCCTAGCAACCACAAAAATTACTCTAGCAGCTATATAGTAACAAGCTTGATCGTAACCAAGTAACAATCCAGAGTAGAACACCCTAGCAACCACACAAATCATCCTAGCATTTAATTACAAGCTAACCCGTAGCCTGGTAACATTCCAGAACACATCTCCCTAGCAACCATACAAGTTATTCTAGCATCTATATAGCAATAAGCTCGACCGTAACCTAGTAACAATCCAGAATAAAAGACCCTAGCAACCACACAAATCAAAAAACAGTTATTTAGTTACAAGCTTAACCTAGTAAGAATCCAGAATAGAACACTCTAGCAACCACACAAATTACTCTAACGTCTATATAGCACCAAACTTAACCGTAACCTAGTAACAATCCAAAATAGCACACCCTAGCAACCACACAAAGCATCCTAGCATCTATATAGCAACAAGCTTGACCATAACCTAGTAACAATCTAGAATAGAAGACCCTAGCAACCACAAAAATTACTCTAGCAGCTATATAGTAACAAGCTTGATCGTAACCAAGTAACAATCCAGAGTAGAACACCCTAGCAACCACACAAATCATCCTAGCATTTAATTACAAGCTAACCCGTAGCCTGGTAACATTCCAGAACACATCTCCCTAGCAACCATACAAGTTATTCTAGCATCTATATAGCAATAAGCTCGACCGTAACCTAGTAACAATCCAGAATAAAAGACCCTAGCAACCACACAAATCAAAAAACAGTTATTTAGTTACAAGCTTAACCTAGTAAGAATCCAGAATAGAACACTCTAGCAACCACACAAATTACTCTAACGTCTATATAGCACCAAACTTAACCGTAACCTAGTAACAATCCAAAATAGCACACCCTAGCAACCACACAAAGCATCCTAGCATCTATATAGCAACAAGCTTGACCATAACCTAGTAACAATCTAGAATAGAAGACCCTAGCAACCACAAAAATTACTCTAGCAGCTATATAGTAACAAGCTTGATCGTAACCAAGTAACAATCCAGAGTAGAACACCCTAGCAACCACACAAATCATCCTAGCATTTAATTACAAGCTAACCCGTAGCCTGGTAACATTCCAGAACACATCTCCCTAGCAACCATACAAGTTATTCTAGCATCTATATAGCAATAAGCTCGACCGTAACCTAGTAACAATCCAGAATAAAAGACCCTAGCAACCACACAAATCAAAAAACAGTTATTTAGTTACAAGCTTAACCTAGTAAGAATCCAGAATAGAACACTCTAGCAACCACACAAATTACTCTAACGTCTATATAGCACCAAACTTAACCGTAACCTAGTAACAATCCAAAATAGCACACCCTAGCAACCACACAAAGCATCCTAGCATCTATATAGCAACAAGCTTGACCATAACCTAGTAACAATCTAGAATAGAAGACCCTAGCAACCACAAAAATTACTCTAGCAGCTATATAGTAACAAGCTTGATCGTAACCAAGTAACAATCCAGAGTAGAACACCCTAGCAACCACACAAATCATCCTAGCATTTAATTACAAGCTAACCCGTAGCCTGGTAACATTCCAGAACACATCTCCCTATATAGCAATAAGCTCGACCGTAACCTAGTAACAATCCAGAATAAAAGACCCTAGCAACCACACAAATCAAAAAACAGTTATTTAGTTACAAGCTTAACCTAGTAAAAATCCAGAATAGAACACCCTAGCAACCACACAAATTACTCTAACGTCTATATAGCACCAAACTTAACCGTAACCTAGTAACAATCCAAAATAGCACACCCTAGCAACCACACAAAGCATCCTAGCATCTATATAGCAACAAGCTTGACCATAACCTAGTAACAATCTAGAATAGAAGACCCTAGTAACCACAAAAATTACTCTAGCAGCTATATAGTAACAAGCTTGATCGTAACCAAGTAACAATCCAGAATAGAACACCCTAGCAACCACACAAATTACTCTTGCATCTATATAAGAACAAGCTTCACCGTAACCTAGAAACAATCCAGAATAGAAGACCCTAGCAACCACACAAATTACTCTACCATCTATATAGCAACAAGCTTGACCGTAACCTAGTAACAATCCAGAATGGAACACTCTATCAATCCAGCGGTAATATAGCAACAACAAGTCACCCAAGCAACAAATAAGCTTAAATAGGAAGTACTGGATCAATGGTACGATCCATTGTGCAATGCAATTGACTCTTAAAAGGGAAGGGAGAAGACTCTGAATGGTTTAATGCACATTGCAACCAGATCCGAAGTGCTGTTTTTCAGGCCAGTCTGTGTTTTATAGTAATGTAAATTTAGGTCGGTCAGAGACAACCGTTTTAGATCATGCGCCTGGTACAACCACTGTTTTTCCCCTTCTTAAAATAGCAAAAGTGCATTCGGACACACCCTTAATGCTTTTTTTTTTCATTTGCTTTAGATCTTGTGCTTAGAATGTTAAAATAGAGCCCAGGGTTTGTTTTTTCTACTATGGAAGTCAAATGGTTCTATGATTTTAGCTTTCTTCAAAATATCTTTGTTAGTGTTCAACAGAAGGAAGAAACCTGTAAAGGTTTATAACAACTTGAGGGAGACAGTAAATAGTGAGTTACTCTATTCCTCTACTACTCTATACAGCCAAACACCAGGGGCCTCATGTACGAAGACTTGCGTGGAAATCACACTAAAACATTGGGTACGCACAAAGCTGTAAATGTGCGTACGCAGAAAAAAATTCAGATGTTTGAAACACTGCGTACGCCGAATCTCACGCATATTCTTTTGTACATCCGAATGAACATAAAACTGAGCGCAACATGCACGAGCACAAAACCCCTCCCTGCCTCCTCCCCCGTATGAATATGCTAATGACTATGCTAATGGCAAAACCCAACGAAAAAGCAACGGCAAAAGCAAACAAAAAGAGAAACTTTGAACAGATTGTGAATTGGAGGTGCTGCTTTCGGAGGTAGACCGGAGAAAAGCGGTGTTATTTGCAAGTTTGTTCTCCGGAATAAACAACAAAAGAAAAAAAATATAGTGGGAAAGTTTAGCTGATGCGGTTAACACAGTTGGGTCTGAACATCGCACTGAGTGAATTAAACAGAAATAGTGTGGTTTATAGGTGTAAAATGTTGCAGTACCCTTAACAGTCTCAGTGGCGCAGCTCGAAAAACGCATGTCAACATGTTTTGACACGTTTGAGCATGAACTCGGTTCGAATCCAGCGTCTGATAAACACTTTCCTCTTTTTTTCCCCCGCTACATATCAGATTTTGCCCACTATTTATCACGAGAAAGACAAGTAGGAATCATCAATAAGTTTGTGCATCATATTTTATTTGCACATTTATTGAATGGAAATGTTTCTGATTCAGGCATGCAAATTCATCTTCAGATAGTGTCTTTATAGCAATGTGCGTGCAGTAGATCGCTCAGATTACATTGGGAAAACAGGCGACTGCTGCAAATTGTGCTTTAATGTTTAGCTGGTCAACTGTATGGTATGGAAACCTTATATACCTGCTACATGAACCCGTCTCATACAGCTGCCATTGCAAGGCTCAGACACTTTGTAGAGAGGAATTTAACACAACTGCCTCTAGGAGTCGCCAATGGAAATAAAACAGACACGCACAAAAAATGTGCGTACGCCAGCCAAGAAGCTGCCGTGAAGCTGCGCACATTCCCACGTTCAGTTCATTGTTAGTAAATCCAAACGTGAGCGATTATGAGCGTGAAACCTGGCGTACGCAAAGTTTTTGTGCGTACGCAGCGTTGATACATGAGGCCCCAGATCTGAAGTGCTGTTTTTTTTTGGTCCAGTCTGTGTTTGATGGTAAAGAAGTTTGGGTCAGTGTGAGGTTTTTGAAAGACAACCATTTTAGATCATGCACCTGGTATGACAACTGTTTTTCCCCTCCTTAAAATAGTCAAAGTGCATTCGGACACAACCTTAGCCACCTACTTTAGACTTTGCACATAGATTGTTAGAACAGACCCTCAGATCTGAAGTGCTGTTTGTCAGTGCGGTATGTGCTTTATGGTAATGTACGTTTGGGTCAGTGTGAGCTTTATGAACACTCTGGCCTTTCTCCTGAACTGCTCTTAAACGCTCTGTTTGAGTGTTTGTAGCGTGTGTGTGTGTGTGTGTGAGCTGTGAAGAGCATCTAACCTCTTTCTGTCAGAGCGGCGCGGGCAGATAAACTATAGAGAGTGTCTTGTATTCCCCGATGGAGCTTCGCCACAGGAGCCGTCCGGGCCTGCGAGGATGAAGGGTTTGTGGCCGCGCTTCCAGTAATCCTGTTATCTGTCTCTCCAAAAGCTCTGACCCAACCACAGCCACAGTGTTAAGCTGCCTCTGTCTCCTCTTCAGTCCTTTCTTATATTATATCCGCACTCTTATTTTTTTTTTCTTCACCCTCTCTCAGTTTTCTAGAAGTACTCAGAGGGTGGTCTCGGCCTAGATTTTTTTTTTATTCTCATCCAAAGTCACTGTCAAGAAATTGGAAATCTTTTTATTCCCTGGTCATCACCATCTCATCTTCATCTATCCTTCAGGTGTGCTGTCCACTATTATTTCTGAAGTAGAACGAGTGCACTGTAAAATTTACAGTATTATTGACAATGTTTGCTGCCAGAAATACTGTAAATTTGCTGTAAGTTTTACAGCAAAATTGTAATTAATAATTTACAGTGCAATTGTACAGTACATTAACAGTATTACTGACAACCGAGGGCGAAGCAGTGGCGCAGTAGGTAGTGCTGTCGCCTCACAGCAAGAAGGTTGCTGGGTCGCTGGTTCGAGCCTCGGCTCAGTTGGCGTTTCTGTGTGGAGTTTGCATGTTCTCCCTGCGTTTGCGTGGGTTTCCTTTGGGTGCTCCGGTTTCCCCCTCAGTCCAAAGATATGCGGTACAGGTGAATTGGGTAGACTAAATTGTCCATAGTTTATGAGTGTGTGTGTGAATGTTTCCCTGAGATGGGTTGTGGCTGGAAGGGCATCCGCTGTGTAAAAACTTGCTGGATAAGTTGGCGGTTCATTCCGCTGTGGCGACCCCGGATTAATAAAGGGACTAAACCGACAAGAAAATTAATAAATGAATGACTGGCAACCAAAATTGCCAGCTATACTGTGAATTTTATATCAATGTTTGTAGTTACGACCAAAGGGGAAAAACTAAGGGCCCTATCATACACCCGGCGCAGTGTGGCGCAAGGCGCGATGCAATAGTCTTTTGGTAGTTTCAGCTTGGCGCAAGAGTTGTTTTGAGGCGTTGTGCTACGCTGTTTAAATAGCAAATGCATTAGCGCTCATTTGTGCGCCCATAAACGTTCTGGTCTAAAAAGGGAGGCGTTCTGAGGCGGACCGCTGGCGCGTTGCTATTTTGAGAAACTATAATAGATTTTTCATTAGACCAAAACTAACCCGGTCTAAACTCCAGCGCAGAGTTGCGCCTCGCTTACACACTGCTTAATACACACAAGAGAGCAATAGGCAAATATCTTTACATATGAAAAAATTTAAATATTAAGGATATATATAGGATATAATAAGAATAGATATAGAATATAAATATAAAGGATTAAAGTATTACAAAACATATTATTTTCTAGCCTACATAAATATGAAAAATCACTGCTTTCATGTCTTCTTCATCTCGGGAGGCTTTTTCAGTTCATTCATAACAATTTGCTTTTGTATAATGTTATTATTATTAGCAGTTTTATTTATTATATCCATATTTATATTTGTTTTATTAAAAACAAGCTTAGATTTGCCCACCTGTCAGGTTTTAGACCATATGGGGCACAGCATGTGTTTTAGGATATAACTCAGGTTTTTGAGCACACTTCATTATTATTGTTCATTTATTCGTTTGCTGTAGGGTTGTAACGGTATGAATTTTTCACGGTATGATAATCGTCTAAAACAATACCACGGTTTGACGGTTTCGCGGTATACGGTATGTTACAAAATAATAGAACAGTGAAGCAAATTTGACTTTTTCCAAATAATATATTTTTAGTTACTATAAACAACACCACTTACAATGAACAAATAAAAATAAGAAAATAATAAATAATGTGTCAAAGTCCAAATAAAGTCCAAATAAACATGGTGCAAATCCTCAGTAAAAAAATAGATATAAATATTTACTATACTATAAATAGTTGCATAACGAAACTAGATTCAATATGGAACATCCTTAGGTTTTATGTGCCAGCATGGATATGGTTGTCTATCGATATGGATTTGGATATGGTTGTCTGCAATGCAGACAAACAGCTGCATCTTCATTTGCGTCTTTTGAAAACCGCAAGAGCAGCAGTTCGTCTTTGCTGTGTCACTGTTTTGTCATGTTTCTGTGCTGCTGTGCATGCAAAAGTACTTAGTATGAGAATTATTTCATGCAAAACTTTTTTTTTTGCGTTTTATTTAGCCGCGCATAAATGTATGCCTTTCTCTCATTCCGTGTTGTTCAAAAAGCTTGTTTCTCAATATGCGTTCTTCAGCGGTCTTGCGTCCTCGTGTTCTCGTGAAACGTCATCATCAGCTGCCTAAGTTCAGTTCCAATGCTCAAGACCGCAAGTACGGAGGACGCGTGAAACTTCCCGGATGTGTTCTTGATATCGAGGACGCACCGATGCAGACTTGAGCACCGAACTCGCTCTGGAAGTCCCAGAAGTCATTGCGACTGGAGGTGGGAAGCGCAGCATTTTATTTAGATTTATTATTAAAGTTCAGAGATATCACTTATTTACCTCAGGAGTTTCCCCAAATGAAACGGTGAAGGTAAACATTAACATGAACATCTTAATAAAGGAATAAACACATTAATTGTGTTTGTTTGATGAAATTCGTATTAAAATTTGTTTTATTTATAATGCGCAGAGTATATTTATAATGTTTTATGCAAAGTATATATTTTGAAGAGGGGGAAACAATAAATCGTTGTACGAAGGCTGTAATGTTTAATTAATTTCCATTTAAAACGCGTGAAGGTCACATGACCATCAGGAAGAACGCAGCATCCCATTTCTCAAAGGACGCGTTCTCTGCCCTCGCGGTCTTCTGAGTTCGTTCTTCCGAGGACAGCTGGCAAGACCGCACTCTACAAGAACGCAAGTCCATTCTCTGAGAAACAGCCTTGGTCCACAAACAAAAGCGAAACCTATGCTTATTGGTTGTGATATAGCGAGTTTGAACCAATCTGGGCATGGAGGAGGGACAATGCATCAATGTATCATGTCTGATTTGTCCGGAGACACAGTGACGAGCGTTTCTTTGTCAAATCAGCGTTGTCAAATGTTGATGACGTAACCGCACTGATTCCGGAGCCTCTGAAAGTCCGCGAATGTTATGTGATACAGCACTGGAAAGCTGAGATCCTCTTCTTTATGCCAATCTTTGAATTGTATGAATCGGATCAGCGGATCAAAAGTTATTAAACATTTAAGAGCTATACTTATTTTTAGCCGCGGGCGGCTGTCTCGGTCTTTAAGGGTTAAAACCGTTGATAATGCAATTGTTCATGGTATGATAATCGTGCACGTTCAAATCGTGGTAAACCGTCATACCGGTATATTGTTACAACCCTAGTTTGCTGGAAATTAGAACTGAATTTAGAAATAGTTTTGAAACAAATCTTTGCGCTTAACAAACAAAACAATTTATTTATAGACTAATTGATGTCTGTGCGTAAAGGTTTCCCTATCCAAGAGCGAAAGTGAAAGTAGATCATTTATCTCTCATTCTTACGCAGTAGATGCTCTATTTAACAGTTTTCTGTTAAAATACTGTTAACTGTAACTGTTTGCTTGTGAAATGCTCAGTTTTTTCACTTAGACTGCGTCCTGTAAATAGCAAATGCGCTCTTGGCGCGACGCAGCTGGCTCTTAAAGGGAATGGGAGACGAGACTCTAATTGGTTTATTCTCAAAACACACCTATAACTCATTAAGAAAATAAACTCAACCTTTTTAGACCATGCACCGCGGCGCAAGGCAGATTTCCCGTCCTTAAATTAGCTAAAACGCATCCTGAACAGCCCTGAAAGCGTTTGCGCCCTGCGTATGGACTGTCAAAATAGAGCCCCATATGTGCAAAGGGGCACTTCAAATCCCACCCATACAATAATAATATCTATATAAACTACCTGACAAAAGTCTTGTCGTGGATCCCAGTTGTAAGAGCAACAAATAATAACTCGACTTCTAGTTGATCATTGTCAGACAGTGGATTTTTCAGATGAATCATCTGTTGAACTGCTGTCACAGCCAAAAAATGTGTTCTGAGAGGATCCAAGTGCAAGTGAAAATTAGTTTATTTGACACAGTCAAAATAACTACAAGGCTTGAGTGTGGTGCTAGGACAAGGGGGAAACAGGGCAGGCATCAGAAAGGAGTACAGGGTCCAGTGGTCTCTCCTCACGGTCCTGAGCACAGACAATTACACACTAGAGCACACGTAACGAACTGACAAGAAAACAAAGAAAATGTCGCCCAGATATAGGCACGATAATGAGCCTCAGCTGGCGAGCTAATCAAACCAGCTAAGTGCCGTCATAACACGTGACCATAACAAATACACGTGGATAACCAAAACAAAACAAACCCACGTGACCAACCAGACACTACGGAAAAACTGCATCCCAATCATCACAAACACTGCAGATGACCTACTGGAACCTGCATGGAGTCAAGATTCTTACAGATATCAGTCAAGTTTGGTGAAGGAGAAATCATGGTTTGGGGTCACATTCAGTATGGGGGTGTGCGAGAGACCTGCAGAGTGGATGATCAACATCAACAGCCTGAGGTATCAAGACATCTGTGCTGCCCATTACATTACAATCCACAGGAGAGGGACAATTCTCCAGCAGGATAGCGCTCCTTCTCATACTTCAGCCTCCACATCAAAACTCCTGAAAGCAAAGAAGCTCAAGTTGCTCCAGGATTGGCCAGCCCAGTCACCAGACATGAACATTATTGAGCATGTCTGGGATACAATTAAGAAGGCATTGAAGATAAATCCAAAGATGAACTCTGGGAGTCCTGCAAGAACGCTGATGTGAGTCATCGCAGAGATGTATGGATGCAGTCCTCCAAGCTCATGATGGAGTCAAACACAATATTCATTCTGTCTCCACTGCAGCAGGACTTTATATACTGGACATTATTTCTGTTCAGTGACAAGACTATTGTCCAAGCAGAGTCAGACCTTACTGTCTTACCGTCACCGTATGTTAAATCACAAGTAAAAATCTAGGAGTTATCTTCGATTCTGAGCTTTGTCTAGAAAAACAAATTAGCTCAGTGGTTAAGAATAGTTAGTATCAGCTGAGGATCATCTCCAGACTCAAATCCATTCTTTCCTTTCAAGATCTGGAAAAGGTCATACATGCTTTTATCACGTCCCGCCTAGACTATTGCAATTCTTTATATGTTGGTCTCCCCCAATCCTCATTGGCACGGTAGCAGTTGGTTCAAAATGCGGCAGCTAGACTTTTAACAGGCACCAAAAAACATGCTCATATCTCACCAGTTTTAGCATCCCTTCATTGGCTTCCGGTTAATTTTAGAATTCAGTTCAAGATTTTACTTATTGTTTTTAAAGCACTGAATGTGCAAGCACCTTCTTATATATCAGAGCTCCTCGGTCTCTTAAGTCCTCAAATAAAATTTTACTTTAAATTCCTCGGTCACGACTTAAATTGAAAGGGGATAGAGCCTTTGCAGTGGCTGCTCCTTGTTTGTGGAACCAGCTACCACCGGATATTAAAAGTGCTTCTTCTCTCTCTATTTTTAAGTCCAGACCCTAGTAGAAAAGAATTCTGGCCCAGATTTGGCAAAAAGCTGACACAGCAGGCATTCATCCGGCACTAGCATACAGCATGTGGGCCAAACATGGCCCGGGTTTGGCAGAGGTGGCACCGTTTTTAAGGCGGCACACAAGATTTGGGCCAGATGAAAAACGTAGTATTTGGCCCAGATTAAAAAATTTGATAAGTGGGCCATGTGAGTTTGGCCAGTCTTGACCCACATTTAAAATACACTAAAATCATTTTTGAGTAAAGAAAAAAAATTCTACCAATCAGGTCACTTTGAGAAAAAGCGTGCCCATAGTGTGCCTAACTCCATGGGTTTATCAATTTCATTGCAATCGTGACACACCAACCTATCTGGCCCAGCTCAGGCCCAGTTATGAGTTATTAACTTGGCTGAGACTTGGCCCAGATATGGTCTGTGTTTGGCCCTTGTCTGGAAGCCAGATTAGGTCCAGTCATGTATCGTAATTCACTGCGGCATGTGGGCCAAGCAAAACCTGATTGTGTGGGCCAGAGTTGGGCCAGAGAAATTGTGCTATGTGGGGACTTAAGACACATTTTTATTCTATTGCATTCTGTAACGGGGAGACTGACACGGAGGGATCCATTATGCAGTATTTATTAGTCACACTTTCACTCAAACAATCAACACGCACAAAGGTGCGAACATACAACAACAACAGCAATAAAGGTCTTAGGGCTGGCGGCTGACAGACACAGAGTGATTTACCAGGCATGGGTCAGAGGCAGGCGGCGTGATTCAGAGTCCGTGTTTCAGGCTTGGGTCGAGGGCAGGCAGCGAGTATCAGAGTCCGTATAACAGGCTAGGGATGGCTGACGTGAAACTGACGTTTCGACACAGTGTCGAGATCCCGAAGCGCAAGTGTTTCGAAACACTGCACCGAAGCATGATCCGAAACACCCAGGTCACGTGACTAAAGTGTTTCGAAACACTTGGTCACGTGACAAAAGCAATTCAAAGCATCGATCATTTCAGAGGCGTTTCAAGACCCGAAGAATCTGCATTTGACTGGCATGATCTTTCACATAACTTTATCTAGTATAGCCTAGTGGACCGTGCGTGTGCAATATGGTGCTGCAGTTCAAATTAATTTTGGGTTCGAATCTCGACTAGTACAAATACAAATACTCCAAAATCTTGATTTTATGTATTTTAATCATGTTACTGTTTTATGGTGTAGTCTAGATAGGATACAGCTGCGGATATGCCATCAATTTAGCATCATTTTTGTAATACTGTAAAACAATAATTCATATTTTTACAGTACTGTGATGGGTTTAGGTTTTGGATAGACGTTAATAAAATACAATAAAAAATTTAATTAATAATATAAATAATTATTGTTCACTTCTGGCCACAACTGTTTCTGATCTAGTAACAACCCTGTTTTATTAACAAAACAATACAAATTTATTTACAAGGTGTTTATTTGGATGTCAGAGCAATGTTGAAACAAAACGATACAATAACAAAGCATTACCAACTGGTAATAAAGCATTTCAAAACAATTGTGTCAGTTTGGTTTCGAACCCATTATTCCCACATGGTAGTCACAAACTCTAACCGCTCGACTAAACCATTTGATTATTCAATGCTACAAAGTGGAGTTTGATCCTCAATTTGCTCAACAGTTCTTTGCTGAAGCTGCTTCAGTGCAATACAAATAAAATGACCACTAGGTGTCACCGTAGAGTGGTGTTTCGAAACGTTTCGAAGCTTCGACACATTTGCTTCGATATTTTCAGTGTTTCACGAAGCCTCGCTTTGCCCACCACTATAACAGGCTTAGGTCGTGGGCAGGCAGAAGGCAAAGCAGTGTCAGAAACGGGCTGGAGTAATACACAGGAGATCAGGCAGGATATACCGCTCAGTAATGCTGGCCGGGGCTGAACAAGACTTCGCAAAGACTGAGTGTTTGAGTGCGGCTTATAAAGGGTACGTGGGTCATTAGCGGGATTCAGCTCAGGTGTGCTGGATCAGTGTAAATGGATGATGTAATGCTTAGAAGTCCGGAGATGGTGGCCTCTGCTGGCCAGCGAGGGGAGTGACTGGGACCGAGTCGGTGACACATTCCCAGGCTTTTAATCTTTATTGTGGTTGTTGCTGTAATACTTTTATTCCTATTATTACTTTTATTGTTATCTTTTACTCTTTTAAAGTGTGTGCTATGGTTTTGTTCAGCACTTTGGTCAGTGCCAAACTGAAGTAAATGTGCTTTATAAATAAACTTTACTTGCTTACTAATGAAATCATTCAAAATCAAGACATGATTATATTTTATTGTGCTCAAATAAGCGTCATCTAGAGGCCTTTGCCTTTCATATAAGCCACTTCTGATACCAAATGATCAACTGGAAGTCAACTTATTATTTGCTGTTCCTTAATCTTGAATAGACGACATGACTTTTGTCAAGTAGTGTATGCATCAATGAATATTCAGATTTTTTCATTTTTATTAAGCTCAAAATTCTGTTTATTTCAATTAAGTGCATTTCTAACAAACGAATACATTCATATTAATAATTGAGATTTTCCTCAGCATGTGTTTAGCTGCTTCTCTCATCTCTTTCTTATATTATATCCACACTCTTTTTTTTCACCCTCTCAGTTTGCCAGAAGAACTCGTGGTCTCTTCCTTGGTTTTTATTTATTTTTTTTTACCAATCTGGATTCACTGTCCAGAAATGGAAAATCTTTTTATTCCTTGGTCACCACCGTCTCATCTTCATCCACGAGAACTTATTCTTAAAGGAAACAAGTGAATATTCTGGCTCTCTTAATGAACTGGGCAAGAAAAGACACGACCAAAGGGGTTAAATACATTTACATTTTACATTTACATTTAGTCATTTAGCAGACGCTTTTATCCAAAGCGACTTACAAATGAGGACAAGGAAGCAATTTACACAACTAAGAGCAACAATGAATAAGTACTAAAGGCAAGTTTCAGGTCTGTAAAGTCTAAGAAGGGAAGTGTTAGTAGTTTTTTTTTTTTTTTTTTTTTTTTTTTTTTTTTTTTTTTTTGTACAATTAGTGTGATATTCAAAGAGGCAATTGCAGCTTAGGAAGTGAAGTGGAGACTAAATAGTTGAGTTTTTAGTCGTTTCTTGAAAATAGCGAGTGACTCTGCTGTTCTGATGCAGTTAGGGAGTTCATTCCACCAACTGGGCAGATTGAGCGTGAGCGTTCGCGAAAGTGATTTTTTCCCTCTTTGGGATGGAACCACGAGGCGACGTTCATTCACAGAACGCAAGTTTCTGGAGGGCACATAGATCTGCAGAAGTGAGTGCAGATAAGAAGGTGCTAGGCCAGAAGTCACTTTGTAGGCAAACATCAGAGTTTTGAATTTGATGCGAGCAGCAACTGGCAGCCAGTGCAAACGGACTAGCAGCGGAGTGACATGTGCTCGTTTAGGTTCATTGAAGACAACTCGTGCTGCTGCATTCTGGAGCAGTTGAAGAGGCTTGATAGAGTTAGCTGGAAGCCCAGCTAGTAGAGAGTTGCAGTAATCCAGTTTGGAGAGAACAAGAGCTTGAACAAGGAGTTGAGCTGCATGTTCAGATAAGAAGGGTCGGATCTTTCTGATGTTATAGAGTGCAAATCTGCACGATCGAGCAGTTCTAGAAATGTGGTCAGAGAAGTTTAGTTGGTCATCAATCGTTACTCCAAGGCTTTTCACCATTTTGGATGCAGTAATGGTTGCCCCATCCATCTGGATTGAAAAGTTATGGTGTAGAGTCGGGTTGGCAGAAACTACAAGCATTTCCGTTTTTGCGAGGTTCAGCTGAAGATGATGATCTTTCATCCAGTGTGAAATATCCAACAGGCAGGCTGAGATACGAGCTGGAACCGAGGGATCATCAGGATGAAAAGAGAGGTATAGCTGGGTGTCATCAGCATAGCAGTGGTAGGAGAATCCATGTCTCTGGATGACTGGTCCTAGAGATGATGTGTAGATGGAGAAGAGAAGTGGCCCAAGAACAGAGCCTTGAGGTACCCCAGTGTTTAGATGCTGTAGGTTGGACACCTCTCCCCTCCAAGACACCCTGAATGACCTGTCAGAGAGGTAAGATCTGAACCATTGTATAACAGTGCCCGCAACGCCCAGTGACTCAAGCGTAGATAGCAGGATCTGGTGGTTGACAGTGTCAAAAGCAGCTGACAAGTCCAGCAAAATGAGGACTGATGATTTAGAGTCTGCTTTAGCCAGTCTGAGATCCTCCACGACCGAGAGCAGGGCAGTCTCAGTTGAGTGGCCTTTCTTAAAGCCGGATTGCTTGTTGTCCATGAGATTGTTTTGAGTAAGAAAGTCCAGGACTTGATTGAACACTACTTTCTCCAGAATCTTGGCCATGAATGGAAGCAGGGATACTGGTCTGTAGTTTTCAAGTAGCGTATGGTCCAGGTTGGGTTTCTTTAGCAGTGGGGTTACCCTAGCCTGCTTAAATGTAGTGGGGAATAAACCAGAGTCAAGAGATGTGTTAATTATGTGAGTCAGTGTTGGTATGACTGCAGGAGAGATGGCTTGCAAGAGATGAGAGGGAATGGGATCGAGTGGACAGGTGGTTGCATGGCTAGATAGCACAAGTTTGGACACCTCAGACTCAGAGAGCTGAGAAAAAGAGGTGAGTGTGTGTGGTGTTGGTGTTGTATCTTGCGTGTTTGTTGTAGGTGCAGCAAATTGAGCACTGATTTTTGCAGTTTTGGTGCAGAAGAATGTAGCAAAGTCATCAGTAGTAAGTGTGGAGGATGCGGGTGGAGGAGGAGGATAGAGGAGGGAGGAAAATGTTTTAAAAAGTAGGCGAGGATTAGTGGCATTGTTGATTTTCAGACGGTAATACGTCTGCTTTGCAGAAGTAACCTCAGCTGAGAAAGAGGACAGAAGAGTTTGGTATGTTAAGAGATGTGCAGGATTTTTAGTTTTCCGCCAAATTCTCTCTGCAGCCCGAAGTTTTGAGCGATGCTCACGGAGAGCATCCGAGAGCCAGGGTGCAGGAGGACTGGCACGGGCTGGCCTGGATGCAAGAGGACATAATCGGTCTAGACATGATGCTAGTGTGGAGCAGAGTGTATTAGTGGCACTGTTCGAATCAAGTGCAGTGAGTTTGCGAGATGGAGGAAGAGAGTCTGAAACAATGGTGGATAGTCTATTGGGTGAGACAGATCGTAGGTTTCTGCGAAAGGTAACCAGTGTTGGAGTGTGTGGCGGCTCAGGAGTAATGTGGATGTTGAGAGACAGAAGGAAATGATCAGATATTTGTAGTGGAGTTACTATTGTTTGATCAGTGAAGCAGTGTCGTGTGTAAATAAGGTCTAGCTGATTACCTGATTTGTGGGTAGCAGAAGTAGGTGCTCTTTTTAGGTCAAAAGAGGCAAGCAGAGTCTGAAAGTCTGCAGCTTGCGGTTTGTCAACGTAAATGTTGAAGTCACCTAGCACCAATAAGGGAGTGGCAAAATTAGAAAAAGATGAGAGAAGAACATCCAGTTCATCTAGGAAGTGACCTAATTTACCTGGTGGGCGGTAGATGACAACCACATTTATGTAGAAGGGGTGGATAATGGTGACTGCATGGAATTCAAAGGAGCTGATTGTTGGCAGGGACGGTATCAGAGTAAATTTCCATTCTTTGGAAATTAGTAGTCCAGTCCCACCCCCTCTCCCTGTCTGACGAGGAGTGTGGGAAAAAGAGAAATTAGCAGAAAGAGTAGCATGTGTAGCAGTGTCCTCCGGCCTCAACCAGGTCTCAGTTAGAGCCATGAGATTATAGTCAGAATATGTAGCTATGGAGGTAATAAAATCAGCCTTGTTAACAGCTGATTGACAATTCCAGAGGCCCACGGAGAGAGAGAGTTGTGAAATAGTAGATACATGTATTGAACGAAGGTTGTGAGGATTACGCCTGCAGCGCACCTCCCGTGTTTTGCGAGTGTTAGTAACAACAGGAATTAGAAAACACATAATAAAAGTGCACTGACAACAAAAAATAAGTGTAAAGTAAAACAATAAAAACAATAAAGTAAAGTACTCAAGTGCTTTGTCGGTGTCTTTGCTCGGTGGAGTCGCGCAGGTAGAGTCGATGGTCTTTACCCTCGTCGGTCTTCACCCGAGGCGGTCTTCACACGAGGCTGCCGCGACCGCTGCCGCGGTGAACTAGTTGTTTATATAACCCCAAAGCACTAGCTGATTGAATTCAGCTGGACACGCCTCGAGAGTCAAAACAAGGGCCGAAACTGAGGCGGACGACGCGAACCGCGTCTGCGTTCGCTACACAAGCTCTTATAGTAACCAAGGAAACAGTGGCTAAACAACTTCTAGTATTATACACAACTGAAAGCAAGTTTAAATGTCCTACAACTTTACACAAACAGCTGGAAACAAGTCCTCAAACCATACAAAACAACTGAAACAAATCTTAAATGTACTTACAGGCTGCTGTTCTAGATGCTGCTAAAGTGCTTCTCCTGCCGACTAATGCTACCGTGCTCACTATATAGTGGTTACCTGGCGTTTGGACACGCCTCCCGAGTCAAAACAAGGGCTGAAACTGAGGCGGACGACGCGAACCGCGTCTGCGTTCGCTACACAAGCTCTTATAGTAACCAAGGAAACAGTGGCTAAACAACTTCTAGTATTATACACAACTGAAAGCAAGTTTAAATGTCCTACAACTTTACACAAACAGCTGGAAACAAGTCCTCAAACCATACAAAACAACTGAAACAAATCTTAAATGTACTTACAGGCTGCTGTTCTAGATGCTGCTAAAGTGCTTCTCCTGCCGACTAATGCTACCGTGCTCACTATATAGTGGTTACCTGGCGTTTGGACACGCCTCCCGAGTCAAAACAAGGGCCGAAACTGAGGCGGACGACGCGAACCGCGTCTGCGTTCGCTACACAAGCTCTTATAGTAACCAAGGAAACAGTGGCTAAACAACTTCTAGTATTATACACAACTGAAAGCAAGTTTAAATGTCCTACAACTTTACACAAACAGCTGGAAACAAGTCCTCAAACCATACAAAACAACTGAAACAAATCTTAAATGTACTTACAGGCTGCTGTTCTAGATGCTGCTAAAGTGCTTCTCCACACATTACATTAAATTACATTACATTCAGTAATATGACTAAAATAGGAATACTCCACGTCTCACTTCCGTATCTGTTTAGCTCGATTATGACTTTAGTCAGATTAAGGTCATCAAACATCTTTGTTTACATGGTAGTCTCTTAATCAGAGTATTATCTTAATCACATTAGAATCGAGTATTGGTGTAAACGTACTCACTGGCATGTTTCTGTTCCCCAATTTTCCCTTGTTAATACACAGGCTGGATGTGTGTGTGTGTGCATTGGTATGCGTGCTCTTAGTTCTTCATAATGGGATAATTGGCAAGCTCTTGTGTGTCTCCTATTACTGGACGGCGAGATGTGCTGATAGGTCAGAATCTGGATCAAAGTCCACGAGCGCTGATTTGCAATGCTAATGTTCGCCCGCGGAGTGATTGTGTTTAAGCGTCAAACGAGATGCTCGAAGCCTGAATCCAGTGTCTTTCGTCTGAAGCAGTGATTATACTCCTCTGAAGACTCAAGTGTGCTTAGATGGATAGTCAACCTGATGGACCTTCAGCTCTGACCTGCTCACTTCTCTGTGTATAATTAATCAAATCAAATAATTGCTATACAAGTATGTTATTTTAGCTATCATTTTAGCATCATTTATTGTTACTATTTTTTTAACAGGTTTTCTTCAAAAGTTTGAAATGGATATGATAAAATGATTTTTGTACATCAAGCATTCATTTATTTATTAATTAATTTATTTATTTATTTATTTATTTATTTATTTTGTTATTATTTTAAACTGTCCTTTTTATTTAATTAAATTTTTTTTTTTACGTTTCCGAAAAGTTTCCCATAAAAATTCTAGTATCATAGAAAATCAAGTAATTTATTGTTACATATTTTTATAATTTATTTTATTTTATTTTTTTAAAATAAGATAAAATAAAGTAGTTTCCTAGAAAAGTTGCCCTTAGAAATGGAGATGATAAAATGGTTCTTGTACATTAAGTATAATATTATTTTATTTTGTTATTATTATTTATTATGTAGTTTTAATATATAGATATTTAATAGATTTCCCAGAAATGTCACTCTAAGAAATAGATAATATGATAAAATAATTCTTGTACATAAAGTAATTTTTTTTTTTATTTTATTTTATTTAACAGGTTACTTAGAGGAGTTGTCCTTAGAAATGAATATGATAAAATTATTCTTGTACATCAAGTATTATATTATTTTATTTTGTTATTAATATTATTTATGTATTTTTAATATTATTTTAAAATGTCATTTTATTTTTAAATCTCTTTATTTTGTTTTATGTTTATTTTTAAAAAGGTTTTCTAGAAAAGTCCTTAGAAATAGATATGATAAACTTATTTTATTTTTCAATTTTTATTATTACTTATTTATTTTGACAATATTTTTAACTGTTTTATTTGATTTTTTAATAGGTTTCCTAGTAATGTCACCCTTAGACATGGATAATATGATAAAATAATTATTGTATTTAAAGTACTTTATTATTTAATTTTATGTTATTAATATTTATGTATGTATTTATTTAGTTTTAATCTTAAATTTAAATGTCTTTATTTAATTTTATATTTTATTTTATTTTTAAATAGGTTTCCTAGAAGAGTTGTCCTTAGAATTGGATATAATCAAATTATTCTTGTACAACAAGTATTATATTATTTTGTTATTATTATTTATTTATTTTTAATATTATTTTAAAGTGTCTTTGTTTTGTTTTATATTTATTTTTAGATGGGTTTCCTAGAAAGGTCGCTCTTTGAAATGGATATGATAAAATTATTTGTGCACATCAAGTATTTTATTATATATATATATATATATTGCTATAATTTTGAACATTTTATTTTAATTTACTTTATTTCATAGTACATGAAGTATTTTATAATACTTTTCGTTAAAAATATTTATTTATTTTTTTATTTAATTTTAATATCGATTCAAAATGTGTTTATTTTATTTTTATTTTATTTTTAAATAGGTTACCTCAAAATGTCACCCTAAGAAATGGATAATGTGATGAAATAATCTTTGTACATCAAGTATTTTATTATTTTATTCCATCTTATTAATATTTATTTATGTATTTATTAAATTTTAATGATGATTTAAAATGTCTTTATTTTATTTTATTTTATTTTATTTTATTTAAATAGCTTTCCTGGGTGCAGATGCTCTTTAAAATTGATTAAAATATGGATAAAATTATTTTTTCACATGCAGTTTTTTTATTATTGTTGTTGTTGTTTTTTATTTATTTATTTATTTATTATTATTTATTTATATATTTATTTTATTTATTTATTTATTTATTTTTGCCTAAATCGAGTGTCTTTAGTCTGAAGCAGTGATTATATTCCTTTACAGACTGAATTTTACTTATTTGACCCGATGGACCTGATAAACCTTGACCTTTGACCTGTTCAGCTTTTGGGATTTCTCCACTGAGACTGAACTGGATGAACTGAACGTCTTCGTCTTTATAGTGATAATGGAAAAAGGCTGTCGCTTGAATTTGCGGCTCTGATAGTGAAAATGGCTGGAAATGCTTTCTTTATCTCCCATGAAACCGCTTGGGGTCTGGAAAAAGATAAAAGGCTGTTTTACACAGAAACTGCAGATCAAGCTTATATCGGGAACATTTGACTTGAGTTTTGTTCTGGGAAAAGTTTAAGGCAGACATAATTCACGGTGACAAGATCAGCAATATGAGCATGACCTGACCCCAAAACTATAATATAGGTGGATACATATGATATGATGTAGATGTGATGTTGTGTTTTATTTATTTATATATTTATTTATTCATTAATTTCTGTGTGGAGTTTGCATGTTCTCCTCGTATTGGCATGGGTTTCCTCCGGGTGCTCCGGTTTCCGTCACAAGTCCAAAGACATGTGCTATAGGTGAATTGTGTAAGCTAAATTAGCAATAGTGTATGTGTGTGAATGAATGTGTATGGGTGTTTTCCAGTGTTGGGCTGCAGCTGGAAGAGCATCCTCTGTGTAAAACATATGCTGGAATAGTTGGCAGTTCATTCCACTGTTGAGACCTTTGAATTAGAGACCAAGCTGAAGGGAAATGAATGAATGTTGTTTGATTTTAGTTTAGTTTTTTTAATTGTTTGCTAAAACCCAGTTGCCTTTAGAAGTGAATAATATGGAGCAATTCCATGCAAATGTCAACCTTGCAATGAAAAAACTAAGCTTCAACCAAAATAGTGAAACCGTTTCTACATGTTTGGGGTAAGCATGTATTTTACAGTACTTTAAAACTACTCAAAAATGTCTCCATCAATGTGTTCAAACTATTATTTTTGATTTAGCACAGTCACACAAGTGGCAATTTCACATCTGTCACATCCATAATGAAACTCTTACCTCATAAATGTTAATTAAAATAAAATAAATCTTGTTTGTTGTATAGAGAGTCGACTCTTCTTTTGATTAGTGTTAGTGCAGTTTTAATTCACAGAATTTCTACAAAGTACGTTGTATACTGCAACTCACAGACTTTTTTTCGTCACATCTATAGCGCATGTTATTTTCCTCATTTAAAGTATAAAACATGTTTACAGATTGATATTTTTCTGATCCCATAACTCTGTGGTCAGTCATTTCCGCACATATAAACAGATATTTCATTATAATGTTAAAATATAATTTCTCTGTGACTTTATGGGAACTGCTTGCATACTTGTACATCAAGCAGTTTAGTTTAGTTTAGTTTGTAGGTTAGAAACTAAAACAGACGCCTCGAAAATTGACTGCATGATAAAATCATTATTTTACATAAAATATTTTTTCATTTTGTTTCATTTTAATTTATTTAATGTTATATACATTTTACATAAAGTAATTTATTTTATTTTATTTGGAGATTTCTATAAGCAGTTATATATAGTTATTCCTATAAGCAACAAATTATTATTGTACATAAAGTATTTTATTTTATTTATTTTATTTTTTTTGGGGGGGGACTTCCTGTAAGCAGTTGATTTTTTTATAACATAAAAAATATTCTTGTACATTAATTTTTTTTTTTTTTTTAATCTGAGATTCCTATAAGCAGTTACCTTTTTATTTATAACATTAAAAATTATTATTGAACAAAGTATTTTTTTTATTTAATTTAATTTAATTAAATTTTATTTAATTTAATTTTATTTTATTTTATTTTATTTTATTCTTATTTTATTTAATTTTATTTTGAGATTCTTATAAGCAGTTACCTTTTTATTTATAACATTAAAATATTGTTGTACATAAAGTATTTTTATTTTATTTTATTTTGATATTATTATAAGCAGTTACCTTTTTATTTATAACATTAAAAATATTATTGTACTTAAAGTGTTTTAATTTTATTTATTTTTAATTTAATTAAATGTTGTTGTTTTTTTAACATTTTAAAATTAAAAATTTTATTTTATTTTATTTTGAGAATTCCTATAAGCAGTTGCATTTTTTGATAACATAATAAAATAATTATTGTACATAAATAATTTTTATTTTATCTTATATCTTACTTTATTCTGCGATTCATAGAGCCAAGTTGTTGTTTTTTATTAAGAACATGACAAAACCATTATTGTACATGCAGTCTTTTAATTTAACTTAATTTTTCTTTGTTCCCAGAAGCAGTTGCCTTTGGAAAATGATAATATAACAAAACTATACTTGTATATAAAGCAGTTTAGTTTAGTTTATAGGTCAGAAAATAAAGCAGATGCCTTTAAAATAATACGTACAATAATCATTTTTTCATGTTGTCATTTTTTTTAAATGTACCTGGTTTATTTTCTAACGTTCAACCTAAATTAAACTGCTAAATTAAATTATACCAAACAAAACGAATGTATAAACTAAAATAACATTACTACTTTTCATTACAATTGACATATTATTGTCAGTTTCGAAAGGCAACATGCTTCCAGGAATCTCTCATGTAAATAAAATAATGCTTCATGTACAAGAAACATTTTAATATGTAATCAGTTGTTTTTATTTTATTGTATTGCCTTTAGAAACCAATACGATGAATGAATTTTTCTACATCAAGTATTTTTATTTTATTCTATTTTATTGCCTTTAAAAACTAATATGATAAATAGATTCTTGCGTAATTTCACTCTATTTTATTTTTACTTGTTTTAATAAATGACATTATAGTGTATTTTAATTATATAATACTATTTTGTTAGTGATTTGTTTTATTAATAGGTTTCCTGGAAGCCAGTTGCCATAAGACAACTGTAATATAATAATATAGATCATGTGTTTTTATTTCATTGCATTCCATTGTGATGTCCAAGAATCCAATTATGTTAAAAAAAATGGCATAAAAGTCCTCTCTTCATGAAATAAGCTCAGTGAAGCTCGCTATTTCTCCAAACAAGTGTCATATGCTACGTGTACAGCAGCTAATGCAAATGAATAATTAACAGCTCGTATAGAGTTTTAATTGAAACAGGGCCTGCCGATACTTTGCTAAAGAGTGCAGAAAATTGAACGGTCCACATGCAGATACAAATCAGTCTGATTCTCCATCTTAATTAGAGACGCTCTCCAGCGCAACTCATGTGCATCCACATTTACAGCCAGAGGAATCAAACATATGGAGATTACAGCAGATCCGTCTCCTCTGTTCACTCACACATTTATTCAGATTTATTTATCGCTTTGCTTCCCTCTGTGCTCTTAAAATCATTATTGTACATTTGTGCACTTTTATTTTATTTTATTAAATTTCCTTAGATATTTAGAAATCTAAAATGATTATTGTACTTAAAGAATTTTAATTTGAGTATTTTTATTATATATTTTTTATTTTAAGTTTCCTAGTTGCCTTTAGAAATTGATAATATGATGAAATTATTATTGTACATCAGGATTTTTTATCTTTTATTTTCTTATTTTATTCCTGAAACCCTTTTAAAATTAATATAAAATGATTAGAAAATGCATTAGAAATTGCTAATATAATAAAATGATTATTGTACATCGATTATTTTGTTAATGTTATTAAGTAAGCAGTTGCCTTTAGAAATCGATAATATGATTATTGTACATGAAGCATTTTTATTTATTTTATTGTGTTTTCTAGAAGCAGTTGCCTTTGGAAATCGCTATTATAAATATTTTACGTCAAGTATTTTAATTTTATTTTATTCCTAACACCCAGTTGCCCTTAAAAATGTATAAAAATATGTTTAAAGCATTTGTATTTTATTTATTTATGTTGGTTTTATGTTGGTAGCCTTAGAAATAGATAATATAAGAAAATTGTTATTGTACAGAAAGTATTTCTTTTATTTTATAAGTTTACTAAAACCCAGTTTAGAAAACCTTCAGAAAATGTAAGTAAAATGATTATTGTACTTAAAGAATTTTAGTGTTTTTATTATATATTTTCTGTCTTAAGTTTCCTAGTTGCCTTTAGAAATTGATAATATGATGAAATTATTGTTGTACATCAGGGGGTTTTTATCTTTTGTTTTTATTCTTATTTTATTGCTGAAACCCTTTTAAAATGGATATAAAATGATTATTGAGCATACAATAAAGTATTTTTTGTTTTGTTTCCTAAACCCCAGTTGCATTAGAAACTGATAATATAATTAAATGATTATTGTACATTGAGTATTTTATTTTTACTGTACTTCATTTTATATTTTCTGAAATTCATTTGCCTTTTAGAAATGGATTGAATATGGTTATATGAATATATGGGCATCTTTATTTATTTAATATGTTTTCTAGAAGCAGTTCCCTTTGGTAATCGATAATATGATTATTATACGTGAATTATTTTCATTTTATTTTATTCCTAAAACCCAGTTGCCTTTAAATATGTAAATAAAATGGTTATTGTACATAAATAATTTTTATCTTATTTTATTCCTAAAACCCAGGGGCTTTTAAAATTGATATAATACAGCGCCACCGCGTCACCCTAATTTTTTTATTTTTATAATACTTTTTTATTTTATTTTACATTTTCTATGAGAAATTTCCTTAAGAAAATGATAATATAATAAAATGGTTATTGTACATCGGGTGTTTGTATTTTTACTTTATTTTATGTTTCCTAAAACCTTGTTGAATTTAGAAATTTATATAAAATTATTGTTGAACATAAAGAACTGTATGATGTTTCCTGAAATCCAGTTGTCTTTAGAAATTAATAATATGATTTATAATTTTTTTAAATAGTGTTTTTTTATCTTATTCAATTTTAATTTAATTTAATTTAATTTAATAATTATAGTTGCCTTTAGAAACCCATAATAAGAAAAACAATTATGGTACATAAAATATTAATTTAATTTTACATGTTTCCTAAAACCCAGTTGCCTTAAGAAATTCGTAATATGGTAAAATGATTTATGTAATTTAATTCAAGAATATTTTATTGTATCAATTGAGAATTATTTGATTTAATTTAATTGTTACTTGTTTATTTATTTTATTTTCATTAATTTTCAGCTTAGTCCCTTTATTAATTTGGGGTCGCCACAGCGGAATGAACCGCCAACTTATCCAGCACGTTTTTACGCAGTGGATGTCCTTCCAGCCGCAACCCATGTCTGGGAAACATCCACACACACACACACACATACAATTTATCTTAACCAATTCACCTGTACTGCATGTCTTTGGACTGTGGGGGAAACCGGAGCACCCGGAGGAAACCCACGCGAACGCAGGGAGAACATGCAAACTCCACACAGAAACGCCACTGACCCAGCTGAGGCCTGAACTAGCGACCTTCTTGCTGTGAGGCGACAGCACTACCTACTGCATATTAGTGTGTATTGAGTGTCTCTTTCCTCCAGCTCTCTCCTCCGCTCTGCTGTTTTGGGTGTTTGTGAAAGATTGCCGTCCTGATTGGGAAGGTCTGCCAGTTCTGGAAGCCGGAGCTTCATTCATCATGTAGTTTGAGTTTAGTCTGTGTGTTTTCTCTTTAGCATGAGAAATGTGTCCTGGAAAACAATTGACAGATCAGCCAGGATGAGCACGGATATTATTACCTGATTCCAGATGGCCAACAAATGCCCGACCCCAAAGAGACACACACATTAGACAAATCTCTCCTGGCACACTTACAATTAAGCAGATCTCTGATGCTGGGAAAATCAGGATTGGGAGACAAATATGAATGTGGGTCAGACTGGGTGGATTACTTATGAAGTACTTCATTTCAAATTGCATGACTGTATTTATAGTCAGAGAGTGTGACTAGTTACATTCAGTTACAATTAACTTACAATTGAGGAGGCATTCAGTGATTCAACAAGGCAATACACTGCCTGACTGAAGTCTTGAGGTGGATCCCAGTGGTAAGAGCAACAAATAACATCTTGACTTCTAGTTGATCATGTGGAAAAGGGTCAGAAGGTGGATTTTCCTGATGAATCATCTGTTGAACTGCATCCCAATCATCACAAACACTGCAGAAGACCTACCGCTATGAATACTCTCTGGATGCACTGCATATATGTGTGTCGCTGTGTGTGTGTGTGTGTGTGTCCATCTAGCAGCAGCTTGATGAATCTCTCTCAGCGTTAGTGTATGTTGGCAGGAGTTTCTGTGTTCTTGTATTATGGGATGCCGCTGGACTCGACCTGACCTGATGTGTGTGTGTGTGTGTTTGTGTGTTTCTCCACAGGAGGTGATGCAGATGGAGAGACAGCTGGGAGGTCGACTGATCGACGAGCCGCACGTCCTGCTCTTCAAAGACAGCTATCATAACCTGCGTCTGTCCATCCATGACATGCCACACACACACTGGAGGAGCAAACTACTGGCCGGATACCAGGTACACACATATCATCATATGCAGTCTATCAGTCACTGCTGTCAGAGTCTTTTTAAACTAAATCTGTTATATTGCATTTTTTTTTTTAATAATTTATGATTAATGATTTTTAACTGATTATTTTATTTATTTATGCATTCGTGTATTTGCTTATTCATTCATTCACTCCATTCATTCATTCATTTTTTATTAATTTCATTTATTTTTTATTATTTTTCATTTGCCATTTTATTTATGTATTCATGTATTTGTTTATTCATTCATTCATTCATTCATGAAAAAGTTCATTAATTACATGTATTTATTTTTTTAATTTATCATTTGAGTTATTTATGTATTGATGTGTGTTTCATTTACTCCTTCATTAATTCATTCATTTTTTATGAATTACATTAAATACATTTATTTATTATTATTTTTGTAATTTATTATTTTATTTACTTATGAATTCATGTATTTGTTTATTCATTAATTCACTCCATTCATTCGTTCATTTTTTATTAATTTTTATTTATTTAATATTATTTTTATTTGCTGTTTTATTTATGCATTTATGTATTTGTTTATTCATTCATTCACTCCATTCATTCATAAAAAATGTATCAATTTATATCAGTTATGTATTTTCAATGTATCATTTTATTTATTTATGCATTCATGTATTTGTTTATTCATTAATTCACTCCTTCATTCATTCCTTCATTCATTCATTCATAAAAAATGTATTAATTTCTATTATTTATGTATTTTAAATTTATAATTTTATTTATTTATGCATTCATGTATTTGTTTATTCATTCATTCACTCTTTCATTTATTCATTTTTGTTATTAATTACATTTATTTATTTTTCATTTATTTATTATTTAATTTACTTATGAATTCATGTATTTGTTTATTCATTCATTCACTCTTCATTCTTTTTATTAATTGCATTTATTTATTTATTTATTTTTTAATTCATCATTTTTACTTATGTGTTTATGTATTTTGTATTCATTCATTCACTCCTTCATTCCTTCATTCATTTTTTATAAATTTATTTAGTATTTTTTCATTTATCATTTAATTTATTTTTGCATTAATGTATGTTCATTCATTCATTCACTCGTTCATTCATTCAGTTTTTTATTAATAACATTTTTTTTTTCATTTATCATTTTATTGAATTATGCATTAATGTATTTGTTTATTCATTCACTCTTTTATTTATTCATTAATGTTTTATTAATTTATTTATTTTTTTAGTATTTTTTCATCTGCCATTTTATTTATTTATACATTAATGTATTTGCTTATTTATTCATTCATTCAGTCATTCATTCATTATGTTTTATTAATTATTTAATTTATTTATTAAGTATTTTTTTCATTTATTTTATATTCATTCACTCCATTCATTCATTCATTCATTCATTCATTCATTTATTATTTTTAATAATTACATTTGTTTATTTATTATTTTTAAATTTATCATTTTATTTATCTATAAATTCATGTATTTGTTTATTTATTCATTCTTTCATTTTTTTTCTTAATTAATTCATTCATTTAGTATTTTTCCATTTATCATTTTTCATTATTTATGCACTAATGTATTTATTTATTTATACATTCACTCTTTCATTCATTCGTTTTTTATTAATTTACGTATTTATTTAGTATTTTTTATTTGTCATTTTTGTTTATGCACCGTGTATTTGTTTATTCATTCATTCACTACTTCATTCATTCATTAAATTATTCACTCATTCATTATTATTTTTTAGTAAATGTATTTATTTAGCATTTTTCATTTGTCATTTGATTTAGTTATGCATTAATGTATTTGTTTATTCATTCATTCACTCTTTCATTCATTCATTACTTTATTTTTTAATAATTACATTTATTTATTTATCGTTTTTATTTTATCATTTTATTTACTTATGTATTCATATATTTGTTTATTCATTAATTTTTTTAAATTCATTGCTTGTATTGATGTTGCATGTGTATTTATTTATTATTTTTTCATTTATTAATTTGTTCATTTATTCATTCATTTAATAAACTAGGTTACATAATTATTTATTCATGCATTTATCCATTAATTCATTCATTTATTTAGTCATTCGTTTATTCTGTGAACAAGTTTGTTTGTTTTAAGTAACAATGGTTTAAAAAGTATTATAGATTAATTTTTACAAGCCACAGCCATATCCCTGCAGCCCAAGACCTGCTACTCACTGAGGCTAAGCAGAGCTGAGCCTGGTTAGTACCTGGATGGCCGACTATTTGGGAAATCCCATCATCCAAGTGGATACATAAATAATAATACATATAGTTGAATTAATAAATTGCAGTCTCTGAAACTCAAGTCTTTTTAAAATGAAGAAACTATAAAATAACAATGAATCTCCTTTTCTCAGATGTGTGTGTCGTCCTCCACATTGCTGTAATTGTACATCTGATGGGGTTGTCCTCATTATAGAGTTCAGATCATGCGCTGATGCAGAAGAAGCCCATTATAGGGTGAATTGGTGATCAGAGACCCTCAAACGCTGCTCTTAATAACACTGTCAGCCTTCAGTTAACAGCTCCTCGAGCCAAGGAGAACAGAGAGTCTGCGGTTTCTCCAATCTTCTGGCCATCTTCAAGACTCTTTCCCACCGGAGGAGATTAAATATAGAGCCGTATGTAAATCCTCAAGGCTGCGGCACCTGGTTTTTCTCTGCTGGATCATGCCTGCTGGGTCCCGCAGGAGCGGCTCTGGATTCTGGAGGAATGCTGGCGTAGAAAAAAGCTCCTGGGAGGATTTATTTGAGGATGCCAGCTAACAGTGTTACAGCACAGAGAAACATTCACTCACCTGAGCTGATCTGGAGAGGAGTGAGAGTAGTGTTTTAGTTTGTGCAACAGCGCCCCCATTAGAGAGAACTGTGCTACTGCGCTTTCTGGCATAACAATTACAGCAATCTGGAAGACGCAGCCAATCACACGGATCCTGATTTAAATACGAAATCAATTCATACAAATGGATGAATAAACAAATTAGTGAATACATAAATAAATGAACGCAGGTTAATAAACGAATGAATAAAATAAAATGACTGATTACTAAATTACTAAAAAGAATGCAATAATTACAAAAAAATTAATTATAAATAAATGCATAAATAAATAAATGGATAAACAAACAAATTAATACATACTGAATGTGTGTTTCTGTCAAGCTGATTTGAGAAAAAAATTGACGTCAAAAATTTAAAGAAAACAACATTAGCAGTGTGTATAAAATAAATGAATGGATAAGTATATGAATGAATGAATGAATGAATGAATGAAGCACAAAATTAAAAAAACATACAAACAATAAATTGACCGTTAAAATAATAGATACATACATTATTTACAAAAAAATGAATGAATTAATGGATAAATAAGTATATGAAACACAAAATAAAAAATACAAATTTAATAAATGAACCAATAAAATAATTGATATATACAGTAATTACTAAAAAATAATGACAATTAAGGGACAAATAAACATTTAAATGAATAAATACATGAATGAATAAACGAAACACAAATAAAAAAAATATTAATTAAAAAGCCGATAGCTAGATAAATAAATTGATTACTAAAAATGAATGAATGAATAGATAAGTATATGAATGAATAAAAACGAATGAATTAATGAATGAATGAATAAATGAATAAAACACAAATAAAACCAAATTAATAAATTAAACAATAAAATAATTGATAAATAAAAATATTACTAATAAATAAATGGATAAATAACTATATGAATGAATGAATGAATGAATGAATGAAACACAAAATAAAAAACAAACAAATAAATAAATGGACTAATAAAATAATAGATAAATAAATACATAAATTACTAAAAAAAATGAATGAATGAATGGCTAAATAAGTATTTGAAAGAATAAATACATAAACAATGAATTCATGAATTAGTAAAACAAAACAAAAAAATTAAAACATGCAAATTAATAAATTGACCAAAATTTTTTTATAAAAAGTAGTACATTAATTATAAAAATTAGGAATAAATGGATACGTATGTGAATGAATAAATACATGGATTAATGGATGAATAAATTAATGGATATGTTAGTATTTGAATGCATAAATGAATAAATGAATGCATGAATGAATGAATGAATAAGTGAGTGAGTGAGTGAGTGAGTGAGTGAGTAAATGAATGAATGAATGAATGAATAAGTGAGTGAGTGAGTGAGTGAGTGAGTGAGTGAGTGAGTGAGTGAGTGGGTGAGTGAGTAAGTGACTGAATGAATGAATGAATGAATGCATTAGTATTTGAATGAATAAAACACAAAATAAAAACACATACAAATTAAAAAATTAACCGATAAAATAATAGAAAAGTAAATACATTACATTAAAATGAATGAATGAATGAATGAATGAATAGATAAATAAAGATTGAATCAATAAATATTTATTAATTGATTAATTAATACATGAATAGACAAATGAACACATAATGAATGTGTTTTCTGCGTGCTGGTTTGCCGTGTGATTGGTTCCCGAATAATGTGCGCTCTTAAACAGTGCATGTGTGTTATCTTTGTTTTTACCGTCGCTCTACACAATTAACGAGACGATCTGAAACGAGAGAGTGTTATAAAGCTGAATAATTAGCTTAATCAGACTGTCACAATGAGCGTTTTGTCTTTGACAGACTGACTGTATTGTTTTAATGCATGCTCTTATTATATTAGACTGAGCGTATCTGAGCTATCAGCTGAATTAAATCCAAATCCCCCGTTGTGAACAATTAGGTTTTATTTAAGGACGCTCTGCTGTTTTCAGAGACAAAGCAACTATTTTTGTGGCTCTGTTTGAAACGCAGCAGACAATAGATTCAGAAGAGCTTTCCGAGACTCATAAATCATCAGGTGTGAAGCTTTTCTTTTCTGTACACTGACCGTCAGATTCTGCTCCATCTATTATGTGCAACTTTTCATGAAACAGAAGCAGTTTTATCAGCAGTTGCACGATTGTTCTCGCGAGTTATGTGAAGTCAAATGCAAAGTTTTGCAAAATCTGAAAACTTTTTGTGCCTTGGATGTATTTGTGCCGTGTATTTGATTTAGTTTGTGTGTGTGTTTTTTTATTAAGATTTATTTATTTGATTTTTATGACAGTTAAACAAAAGTAAAAAAAAGACAATAACAGTACAGATTAGGGATGTAACGGTATCAGAATTTCACGATACGGTAATACCTCGGTATGAATGGGACGGTACGATATTTATTGAATCATTTACAGGAAAAAACAAAACTTATGAAAATACTCCAAAAAAGTGCCAAAAGTGTCAATGACATACAAATTAGCCATCTATCTGTAAGCTTTGAAACAGGAACTTCAATTTTAATAACAAAAAAATATTAAACCATGTAAAAAAATAAAGTTTCAATTTAGTATTGTTGAAAACTCATCACATTCAACATTTAATCACTCACTTAGATAGAGATGGGTTTTAAGGAGAATTATCATATAAATATAATCTGGTAAAAGCTGGTATCTCTGGGTATTTACAATGTCCCCTGCAACAGAAAAAACCCTCTCATTTGGGACTGAGGTTTCTGGGACAGAGAGATATGACTTGGCCCAGGTTGACAGCAGTGGGTAACGTTGTGCATTGTCTTTCCCCCACTTGAGAAGACAAACCATGAGTGAGATAGAGGTCTCATGTCTGCATCAATCTGAACAGTGCGCTGTGTTTCTGCAATCCCCATGACTGTTATTAGTCGTATTCCCCAACTTGCAGGCACGTGCACACACAGTGCTCAACCTGTGCCGTGCACATGCCCTTTATAGTCTTGGATAGAAAGTGCCCTTCCAAAATTATCAAAAGTGCCCCCGCGATGCGACATACCCTCCGTCCCGCCCCTCCCCGCTTTACAGTATGCGCGCGACAACACAGCTGATCAGAACGCGCGCGACAACACCGCTATTCAGTTCGCGCGCGGCGACAACACCCGCTTTAGGTTTCGATCATCTCCAGCTCTTTTTAATCCCCGCACACTCCATTTCCGCATTACTGGATCTGTAGTGACAACAGACCGCAAAGGATGATGGCCACGCATGGGCTGATGGGAATTGTAGTTTCCGTTACCTCCCGTTCGCTTCATTCGCCTGAGCAAATTTTCTCAGAAGACCTATAGTTTTATCGAGTCATGCGACTACAGTAATATCAAAAAAAATTGCTATTGCGGTATGACGGTATTTACACAGGGCTGGCGCGTCCATAGAGGCGACCTAGGCGACCGCCTAGGGCAGCAGAATAGAGAGGGTGGCGTCCACGACACCTCACTCAACACCCGCATCCTCAGTTATGTCCGCAATACTTCCCTCACCCCCGCCACCTTAGTTATGTCCGCGCCTAATAGAGAGGGCAGCGTCCGCGACACCTCCCTGAACACTCGCCGTCTCAGTTATGTCTGCGATATTTCCTTCACCCCCCGCCACCCTAGTTATGTCCGCGCCTAGGGCGGCAGAATACAGAAGGCGGCGTCCGCAACACCTCTCTCAACACCTGCGTCCTCAGTTATGTCCGCAATACCTCCCTCACCCCCCGCCACCTTAGTTATGTCCGCGCCTAGGGCGGCAGAATACAGAAGGCGGCGTCCCTTCTGTACGTGTTATTTATCGTGTTATTTCCAACCGCAATACATACTCTGGCACCAAGATATTTATCTAAATTTACAAGCGATCTGAAATAATTAATACATTTTTCACACTGGCAGTAGATAACCGCTTTAGCTACTGTACACCCTGCTGCCACCAGATGGCGCTTCCCATAATGGCGGATCATCAGACATACACCACTGTCATGTAAACCCCTGACAGATGAGCCATTGCAATGGTGAAAATCTCAGGCATACAGACACCTTCTTCTGTCCAAGCTGGGCCAAGGTATTTGTGTGTTTCAGACATCCAGCTCCCCCAAATTTTTTAAATATCTAATTTTAAAATATGTAAAAGTTCTTAAACCAATAAACATTTGCTAGACAGATTTTAAGTTAAAATTATGTGGGTTTTTCATTAAAAAAGCTCAATAATCTGCCAATTAGGGTAAATAAAAAAATTGTTTAGGATTTAAATAAGATTATTTTACTTATCTCATTGGCAGATTAATTTGTTTTACAGGAAAAAAATGTCTTAATTTAGAATTATATCTAAAAACCAAACAATTTTTTTAGATATTTAGTAATATGCTAGATATGCGAATATGTCTAGAAAATGCTTCCTGATTTACTTAGATTTTATTTTAAATATATTTTTTAAGTTATTTGAACTACAAAATACAATATGATTTATTTTTCAGTGTTAACATTTATATCCATTTAAAAATAAAAAATCTTTATTGTCACTATGTTTGACTGTTTGGCACTTGACTGAATAATAATAATAAAAATAAGTATGCTATCGGCTACTTCCAGCTGTTTTTGTTCCTGTCAGCCCATATTAATGTTTTGTGTCTATTTATTTAGATTTGTGGCAAGAAGTCATGTAAAAAGTTGGATCAATAGGAAGTTGTTTCTGCAGAATAATATTTAGAATTGTCTTAAAACATAAATGTTATGATGTAAGCAACTCAGTTACAGCGAATAAAATCAATAATGTGTGTTTTAAATTTATAGTGTGCGAATAATCAAGAATTGACGATAATTTGTTATTTTTTTTGCTCCAAGAAAGCCCCAAATAAAATCCTGCTTAGGGCCCCCTGAAGACTTGGGCCGGCCCTGGCATAAACAATATGATGTGCATTAATTTTTTCAAATTGAGCATATAAACAGGTCAGTACCAGAAGTTGAATAAAAGAAAAAATTAAAAGCGAGAGAAAAGGGAAAATATATTAATATAAATAGTCTGGGGGGTGGCACGTTCTTCAAACTTGTGGTTATATGTCAAGAAAGAGTTGTGTGCTTGTGCTATATTAGCAGCACTAATACTCATCTGGAAGGCACTGATCGAAACAAAAATGCAAGATTGGCAACCACTGATGGTCTGTTTAACTGTTTTCTTGCTAGTGAATCGTTCAGATTTTCCTCTTACAAATTCCGCCATATAAATAGCAAATGCATCATAGCCACAGTAACTGCCTCAAGTCTCAGAGACCTGACATGCTCCAAGAATGACATCCAAATATTAGAAAATTTGACCACTGAACCTCGAAGACTGTTTAATTTTTTCTAATTTAACAAAAAATAAGGCATCTTTAATCCACTGATGGGGGTTGAGGAGACTTCCACTGCAACAAAATGCACCGCCTAGCTCAGGGATGGCCAACCCTGTTCCTGGAGATCTACCTTCCTGCAGATTTCAGCTGCAACCCATATCAAACACACCTGCCTGTAATTATCAGGTGGTGTTCAGGTGCTAATTAATTGGTTCAGGTGTGTTTGATATGGGTAGCAACTGAAATCTGCAGGAAGGTAGATCTCCAGGAACAGGGTTGGCCACCCCTGAGCTAACAATGACACAAAAGCTATTAATTCAGCTAAATAAAATGTTAACTCGCAGTCAGGGGGAAAAACTCCAAACAGGCCAATTTACGGAGAAGGATCAATATTAATAGATGTAATTGCTGAAAATGAATCAAAAGCAGACTCCCAAAAAGGAAACCAAAACATGGTGAACTAGATTTGCAGGTTCAGCATGACATTTGTCACAGGCTGGATCAATAGCAGGGAACATGCGAGCCAGTTTGCACTTAGACCAGTGAACTCTGTGGACCACTTTGCACTGTAGAATCCCATGACGGGCACATACAGATGATGTATGGACATTTTGTAAAATTGTTGACCAAATATCTTCTTCTATTTCTATGTTAAGATCCGTAGCCCCAAAAAAACCCCTAATTGTCAGATGTAGAAGTATGGGACGTGAGCAAGGCGTTGTATATTGTGAGTGTTTTTTTAACCAACTCTATCGTTGGGTCAGCAAAAATAGTAGAATTATCTTATCCATACACTGTAAAAAAAATCTTAATAGGTAATCGCTTCAGTATTTTGTCTGTTTTTGGTTGTGAATTGCATTATAGGATGTTGATCTTTGCTCTGTCAGCTTTTGATGTTGAAAATATGGAAATGTATTTTACTCCAGTATTTACAGTGGAGTTTCTGCACTCCTGCTGCTCCTGATGTCTTTTTACGCGTGATGTCGTTTTACGCGTGAACAACTCAATGAATGCTGAAGTCTATTTAACTGATTGTATTGTATTTACATTACAACATTGATGCTGTGAAAGAAATCGTATTAAAGTGAAAATAAAAGTTACCAGAAGTTTATCGGTGGCTGAAAAACACTAGCTGTGAATATAGCCTATAAATAATGTGTGCGTGTGTGTGTTCAGGAGATCCCGTTCTACCACATCTGGAGTGGTTCTCAGAGGACTCTTCACTGCAGCTTCACCCTGGAGAGGCAGAGTCTGAGCACCAGTGATCTGTCCTGCACGCTGTGTGTGTGGCAGGTGGAGGGAGAAGGACAGAGCTTCAGCCTCGACTTCAACATCGCTAAGGTTATTTCCTATTGCATTTCTCTTCTGGAGAGAGTCTTGTTTTTATTTTAGGGGGGAAAAACTGCTGTGGTCAATGTTATTAGCCCCCGTAAATACTTTTCTTGTCAGCTTAGTCCCTTTATTAATCCGGGATCGCCACAGCGGAATGAACCGCCAACTTATCCAGCAAGTTTTTACCCATCTCTGGCAAAACCCCCTAAATAATAATATATTTTTTTATATTGTCTACAGAACAAACCACTGTTATTCAATGACTTGCCTAATTAACCTACTGAAGCCTTTAAATATCACTTTACGCTAAATACTAGTGTCTTGAACAATATCCAGTCAAATATTATGTGCTGTCATCATAGCAAAGACAAAAGAAATCGGTTATTAGCTATTTCTATTCCTTTATAAATGCGTTAAAAACAGTTAAGCAGCACTTAATTATTGAAATAGAAAACGATTGCCATAAACTGCTTCTATAGTAAATAGCAAATATATAAAAAGTCAGCGTTTGAAGACGTTTAAAAGCTTTCGAAAATTGCATGACAAACTCGGCTGCTGTTGAAAAGTTTTGATCCACTACAAATGCTGACTACTGTATCTTTGCATGCATGTGAATGAGTCTGTATACATACATAAATACACACATGCACACAGTGTTCAGCATAAATGAGTACACCCTATTTATTTCTCAATATAGCCAATATATTTTGCTGCATACACTATAAAAACATCCTGGTTGTCTTATTTTTTTAAGCTGAATCAAGTTAACCTTATGAGTCCATTCAACTTATATTATGCTAAACTGACTTAAAACAGCTTGTGTAACTTATAAAATCAAGTCAGAACATGATTAACTTACACTGTAAAAAGTGATTAGTACTTAAGGCGAGTAAACCAATTGCATTAAATGCAACAAGCTGACTTAACAAAAATAATGTAAGACAACACATTATCACTTGGAACTGTTAATCTGACTTAATTCTTATAATTATGCTAATTGTAATCACTCTTTTAAAGTCAACTAATTATTTTTTACAGTGTCAGACTATTTTAGCATGTCTGTTTTCAGATAACTACTATAATTCTAACAATATTACACATTTGGTGCTTCATTGAGTTTATAAAATCTACAATTATAACCTCTATTGAATTTAGAAGACATGCTGGAGTCTGGATGAGCAGATTTATTATAGTTACTGTCATTTTGCTGGCGGTTCATTCCGCTGTGGCGACCACAGATTAATAAAGGGGCTAAGCTGAAAAAAAGAGAATGGATGTCATTTAGCTAAACACAGAAAAGCTGGAAAGAAACAAATCTAATAAAAGTGTATTGGAAAAAATTATTAATTTAAAAAAAAATTTAATTTACAATTTGCATAATATTAAAAATGAAGTCAACTTAAGAGTTCCAAGTGACAACTTTTTTGTAAAGTCAACTTGTTTCTTTTAAGGCAATTGGTTTACTCGCTTTAAATAACTAATCACTTTTAACAGTGTAGTTTAGTAAGTTACCATGACCTTAAAACAATGCTGTCAGCAAGGTTATTATAGTTAACGAAAACGAACGAAAAACAAAAACTAATATTTAAAATAGTTCTCGTCAACTCAATTAAAAATAAAAACGAGTTATTTAAAAAACTAGAACTAACTAAAACTGTATTGTGTACATATAAAACTAACTAAAACTAACTAAAATTATAGCAAAATTTCCTTCGTTTTGGGGTTTGTGAATGCATTTAATCTTACTGTACACCTTTTAGAAGTATATCTACTTACTCCGTGCTGCAGGTGTTTGATCCATTCGCACCTCAGAGCCTCATCACTGTTGCTCCCGCAACAAAAACATCGAGTGGACATGACAGCAGCATGGTGACGGCATTATTTACAGACACTTAAAACTATTACTTTTACACATTTGTGCCCAACAATGGATTTTATTTCTGTATCGCGATCGCGAACGAATCTTTGTAACCATATATTTTAAGTGAACAGGTTAAACTATGTTAGTTCACCAAATTGAACTGAATCATTTGAAACGATTCGCATCTCCAGTAAGTACTTATCCACAAACTACTTACTTTTTAACAAGCCTAATACCCCCCTCTGACCATAAATAATTTAATATATAATCTGATTCAGTTATAAGAACAGTAACGTTACACTGAGATCAAATTTGAGAAGCGGAGAACGGATAATACTGTGCATGCATGATTCAGTGAACCAAACACAAACAGTGCATGTCAGCCTGCTGTGACTGAACTGAACTTGAACAACTGCAGCGCGGGTAAACCAAGGGCCTAAATGAGAGGATCTGGTGGAAAAAAAACGTAAGTTTATTTCATAACAGAAAATCAAAATAGTACTTAAATAAGTGAATCATGATTCAGTTGTGTTGCAAAACTTTACTGCAAGACATTTTTCAGATCATGGTGATGTTTTAACTGACTGAAATAACTATTACTGACTACACGAGTCCTAACATCCGCGTTAAAGATCTGAACTTCCCATCCCTACTGTGCATCTAACCTCAGAGCAGCCTTGCACACATATTGTACTTAAGGCGGCTATCTTGTGGGCTGTTGAATTTGAGTTTGAGGATGTGTACTGTATGGTATTGGTATAGTGTTCATCTTTCCTTTGAATACATGTTTCAAGAAATGTGTGGCTGAGTTTTTATTATACAATATTTATTCTGTTGGTTTTGAATCTTGCACCTAACAAAATATCTTAATTTAGAAAAGAATTTATACTGAAGCTAATAAAAACTAAACTAAAACTAAATAACTTCAAAATATAGAAACTAATAAAAACTAGTAAATCTGCCTCTGAAAACTAAATAAAACTGAGTTTGAAAACAAAAAGTCAAACGAAATGAAAACTAAAACTTATTAAAAATCCAAAACTATTATAACCTTGTCTGTCAGGACTAATTGATCCTTGAATGTTTTAAAGTGCATAAACGAAACGGATTTATAAAACAGACAAATTTATTAAAATAATACTTTAGTCACTAAACATTTTTAGAAAAACAAAGATAACACAAATTAATTCAAAAGAAATATTGCAAAAAAAGAAGTACACACTACAAAACAACTAAATTGCATTTATGATTTGTTTATCTTTATTATTTAATATTTTAATATATTTTAATTATTTTTTTTAATTTTTTTTATTTTTTATTTCAATATTAAATTAGCTCCAAATTTGCCTTCAATGCTGAATAATAAAGCATAAAGTCAAAATATTTATTCATTAGTTTTCTTTCTGACTTGGTCCCATTATTAATCAGGGGTCGCTACAGCGGAATAAACCACCAACTTATTCAGCATATGTTTTACGCAGCGGGTACCCTTCCAGCTGCAACCCATCTCTGGGAAACATCCATACACACACACAAACACACTGCAATTTAGCCTACCCAATTCACCTGTACCACATATCTTTGGACTGTGAGGGAAACCGGAGCACCAGGAGGAAACCCAAGCGAACACAGGGAGAACATGCAAACTCCACACAGAAACGCCAAATGACCCAGCCGAGGCTCGAACCAGTGACCTTCTTGCTGTGAGGCGACAGCACTACCTACT